>NC_133317.1:6034446-6120244 GCF_012295235.1 Primulina huaijiensis | reverse complement strand
TCAAATCACAATATATGATGCTTTTATGTATAGTTACTTTTGATTCAACGATAAGAGCTCGGATTGAGAGATCAGAAGACCTGAATACAAACGGGAAATATTTTTTCTCGATGATCTGTTAAATTAGTCTTAATCGATATTAGTATTTATAGTTTTATCAGGATGTGTTTGATTGATGTGATTAAATAAGATAGATGAATAATCACATGTTTATCTAATGTTTGGTTAAAATTTTAAGATATATTAATAATCATTTTGATCTAGTTTAATACTTAATTTTATGATTAATTATTTTATTATTAATCTAACAAATTAAGTGAGATAAGTTATCAACACATCACAAATTACATTTTTATCCTCTTATCTCTTATGAAAATAAGTATTTATTAAATTCTAATTTATTGTGTTTAATGATTACCGTAATATTTTCAAATATATTTCTAATAAATATATTTAAATTAATTTTAATAAACATAAATTATAATTATAAATATTTAATTATCTATCCAATTATTTTAAGAATATATATTTAATTAGTATTCGGGGCATTTTGGTCATTAAAATAACATTTACAAAATTAATCCATTATTTTAAAACCATACCAAACACCATGTTATTTATCCTACCATACTATTAATCCATATATCTCATTTTTTTAATCACTCTAATTATTAATCATTTATTTATCCTATCACATGTACCAAACGGAACCTCAAAGTATAATTAAATTCTTGATTACCAATGAGTTTCTAGAGGTAAATGAAATATCATTTGTTTTCTTAAAAATATGGAGCATATTGTATTTAGATGGAATTACAATTAGCATCATTTCTTAATTTTCCAAATAAATATTTTTTTTTACTTATAAATGGGTGATTATTTCTTGCTTAATGATATGATAATCAAAGAAAGAAACTAATTATCGTAGTTTCATTTTATTTTTATAAATGAAATGACTTTGTTTTTTATTGGTTAGCTAAAATGCGGGGTTGGGCAAAGAGTGGGCAGGCATAAGTCCCATCTACCAATGTGATATTGGCAATTTCAACTTGGAAGATTTGGTTGGTTGAAATTTCAAATTTTGGATTTGTTCTTTCGATATGTGTATTGGGCAGGCATAAGTCCCATATATTATAAGTATTGGACCGGACCGCTTTTCTTGACCTTTATTGACCGTAAATTGCCTGGCATTTCGTCCATAGCATTAAATTCAAGCTACGGGATATTATCTGCCAGCTTTTATAATTTTGGAACTGGATAATTTCAAATCTTATCTTATATATTGTGATTGTAACCTGCAATGTAGGACACTCAATTGTACTCGTGATGTCTTAATATAAGTTTGTAATATATTTTTTTATCGTGAAACTTTTAGTGAAACATGCTATAATTTATAATTTATTGGCTATATTTAGTGATTAGATGACACAAAAATTTATATGAAATTATTTCACGAGTTAATTTTGTGAGACAAATATCATATTCCACGGCTCATGAAAAAATCACATTTTATGACAAAAGTATTACTTTTCACTATATATATGGATCTGACCTACTCATTTTACAGATATAGATTCATGAAATCGTCTCACATAAACTTAATTTTTATATAAATATCTTCTTTTTTTGTTGTTGAAGGTAATCAATGGAAAATTGATTTTTATTTTTGAGTTGAGAGAGGAGTTTGTTACATATTATAATTAAATATCCAACTCAAAATATCGTCTTAAAACTCGAGATCTTATGGCATTTAAAAAAAATAAATCAGGTTTGGGGTTTTCAGGTTCGGGTCAAATAGAGTTGGACCCGATAGCTGACCCGAAAAAAATGATCGGGTTGGGTTCGAAATTTTAATTTTTTTAAAAAACATAATTAATAAATACTGCCTACTTTTTATATATTGCATGTCTGAAAAAATATTTATTTTATATTTATATCATAAATTTTCATAATTTATTATTTATTTTGAACATTTTTTAATTTTTAAACAATTGTTTATTTGATTTAGTAAATATACTTTATTTTTCTACAATTAGACTTTCAAAATATAAGGGAGATTTTATTATTATGTATTTAAATTAAAATATTGGTATTATTTTTTTTGAATTTTATTTAATTTTATTTTTTAAAAAATTATAAAAAAAATTCAAAATCAGATTATACGGGTTGATCGGGTTGCTTCGGGTTCAGGTTCGGGTTGAAAGTTTTCGTGTTGGCTCGGGTTCGGGTTGGACAATTTTTGAATAATACTATTGCTCAATCCGACACAACCCATCTGAATTGACATTCCTAATTACATCGTGAAGAAGAGTAGAGAGACGAGATAACCATCTTGGGTAAATCCGGTGCTCACGCCTATTGAAGAAATAAAAGAGATTGAATTGAAATATCTTTCAATAATAAATGAATATTAATTTGCATCAAGTTTTGAGTATATAATTGATATGCATACAAATAACACCCAAAAATCACGAATTTTTTCCTTTAAAATGAAAAATCACACAATTAAAGTCAACGTGTAGAACTCGAGATAAATTTGTCACCGAAATTTTAAACAAAAAAAAGGAAATCATATATGTAAATATATAAAATTATTTCTCATTTAAAAAACATTTGACCTGTCTTTTAAAAACAGAACAAAAAGAAACATGGGATTCTGAGTAGATGTAGCCCATGTTTGTGCTGATTGTGCCGATAACCAACCTAAGCCCATTAGATTTCAGTATTTTACTGCAACGAAGTATGCATAAAAAGTATGCCTCTACAGTGAGATATACTGCAACGAAGTACGTACTTCAGACAACCTATCGCCATTAAATTTTTTCTTGGTATGAACACCGTGAATTCTATAGCCATTTTGTATAAATTTACAAAAACTTGAAAGCATTCTCTAAACCCCATAAAAAATTATATATTATACACCATTCCCACTTCTAATGTTGAGGCATGAGGTACACTCAATGCATACGTAGATGCTCTACTGTTTCTCCTCAAGAACTCATACCCAAAATTTATAGCCATCTTCTTCATCAAACTTGAACCTTGCTTTGTTCTGACGTATGAATGTCCCATGATGTAAGCTGTACCGGCTTCTCTCGCTTCCATCAAATCACAAAGCTCTTCATGAGTGTCTCTATCCATCTTTGGACTTCCGGCTGGGATGGCAAACTTGACTTGTTTCCTAGGCTTAACGGGTGGTGGGGATTGCGTTTTCCTGAGTTCTGATGTGCTAGCTTTTTCGGGATTGGCCCCATTTTCCTCGCGTAGCTGAATCGAGTCTACGTGACTTGAAGGTGTTCCAACTACAACCATTTTCTCATTTTGCTTCCTAGAATCTTTGTCTGTTTCATTCAAATTCCCCTTCCCAGTTCGTATGTACTCTGCTATTGAACACACAAGATCGTTCTCGAATTGTATGTCGTCTTTATAAGCATCGCGATAACCATATCGGACAATGCATCTATACATACGGTACTCTCTTGGTCCAATACGCCCCACAAGAAACCGTTCTTCATGCTTCACGTGGGGAATAGGGATGGATTTGACACACAGAAAAACTAGCACCTGGTGGAAAGCCGGAAGATTGGTTACAAAATGGGAGAAGATAGCTGGTATTCCAGATACGAGTTCTGTGTGTATTATGCCAATGCCTTTAACCCGTACGATGCCAAGACTCGGGCCCAACTCAAGTAGCCAATCAACAGATACTTTATTTTGAACATCATACTCGTACTTCTTAAGGGTACCATAGTGCCAGACACACATCACTGTCATGAAGACGAGTGAAATGGCAACCGGTACCCATGCTCCTTCAAGAAACTTGACAAGAGATGCACATAAATATAAGCCCTCGAGTGTCCCAAAGAACAAGATGAAGCAAACTGCGAGAACGACACTTTGGTGCCAGCATAGCACAATAACGAGAGACATCAAACATGTTGTGACCAACATGACGGTGATAACTGCCAAACCTTCATTAAGAAAAACATAAAATTTTAGTTGGATTAAGAACCTTGGATCTTGAGGAAACATAAAAGATCCACCTGAAGCGTTGCCTAATCTCTTGATGTCTCTAAAACCTAGAGTAACGGTTAAACATAGCAGCATCAAGATCCAGTTGACCTCAGGAATATATATCTGGCCATGGATTTTTGAGGATGTGTGCACTATTTTAACTTTAGGGAAGCACCCAAAGGCAGAGCACTGTTTTATGATGGAAAAAGTTCCTGTAATAATGGCTTGGCTTCCAACTACTGCAGCAAGTATAGCAATCACCAGCACTGGCCATCTTAGTTTATCTGACAAAATAACACAAGATATATTTAGCGACGGCAAATACAAATGTTCTTTGAATTTAATAAGTAACGGTTGAAGGAATATACCAGGTACAGAAACATAAAATCCAATTTTATAATCATTTTCGATTACATGATGCTTAGAGAGATAAGCAGCTTGCCCCATGTATGCAAGGACTAGTGATGGATAAACAACGGAGGCAAAGGCTATCTGCAAAATTCATGACTCAGTCTGTTAGATAAAATAACATTAAGTCGATGGCTCATTGAAGTTTCAATTGAAACACTTCCCTTCAGAATTTTGATAACAAATAATAAACCTCTACCTTGTGTTTAAAAACCGCTAAAGCACCAAAGAAAGAATATGGCAAGAACGGAGAGTTCAAGCAAGTTAGGGGCACAAAGTTGAACACGTCAACTTGTAATCAAATATGATCCAACGATTGATGGTGAGAACAAGTATTATACCTTGATTGACGACTGGGAAAAGTGCCCAAGATCAGCAAACATTGCTTCCGAACCTGGAATAATTAAAATTAGAGATTCACCATAAGAAAAAAAGAGTATAATCTACTGTGTTGCGTGCTTTTCCTTGCCTGTTATGCAAAGTAGGATTCCTCCCAATGACATCCAACCCCCTCTTTGGGTTTTCTTTAGAAATGTGTACATATAGCGTGGTGACAGAGCTTGATAAACATAAGGATTCCAGTGGAAAATATTGTAAATACCAATACAGCTGATACACAAAAGCCATGTTATGACCACAGGTGCGAACAAGAATCCAACCCTGTGAGTGCCATAATGTTGAAGGGCAAACAATGCGATTAGTACCACACAAGCAACTGGGATTTCCACGTCTGCAAGATTATTGCATTTCAAGTAGCAGAGGAATTGAGTCAACAAGTCTTTTAGATTAAGTAATAATGTATGACACAAATGAGAAACCTACTGAAATAATGTAAGAAAACATCTAGAAAGAAAGAGCAAATTATGTAAATACGTGTAGTTCATAGGCTTTCATTCTGCGAGATCAGATAACTTCTTCAGCTGCTGCCAAAATGCTTTCCCGATAAAGACTAGATGCCCTGTAATACTGATCTTGATGTATATCTAAAAATTCAACCTTCTTTAGACATTCCTACCATTAAAGTCATTTCTTTAATCATTATACCATTTCACATCTCATACCCCCCATTTAGTGAAATTAGATACTGAACTAAATAACATGGATATCTGAATGGATATTACTGTCACTCCCAACAAACACACTTAAAGCTAATAATTCACACAACTTAATTTATGTTATACACACTGAAATAAGATAATAGTTGCTAGTTTCTGCCATAAAATGGGAAAAAAAAAATTTATCCAACGCATGAAATTTATTTAGCTATGCTTTAGAAAACTTTACTTGAAATTCAAAATATAGCAAACTTTTGGAATTTTTTAAAAAGGCATCAGAATCAGTCAATCAAGGGGCGAAATTTGGAGAATCTTACATTTGTGGTGCTCTCTTTCCATTGCAAGTCCTAGACCAGAAACTGCAGAAAAAACTGCACAGCAGGCAACAAAGCTCATTTCAATCAAAGTTGGAAAAACTCACAAATGCTAAACAATTTTTACAAAAATTCAAGCCAGACCAGAGATATACCCGAAACAGCCGGAGTCAAAATTCCATCCCCGATCACCATACAAGCACCGAGAAGAGATAACACAAGCAAAAATCTCTGCAAAACTCTGCGTTTTTCAAGAAAAGACTTAAGCCTCGCCCCAAAAGTTGAAGGTGCAGGGCATAAAATATCCTTCATGTAAGTAGACAAATCTTCATCCGCAGACTGGAAACTAGGCAATGGATTCACATTGGCATGCCTGCATAAAAGTGAATATAATGCAAATGTGCCTCCTTCACCGTTATCATCAGCTCTCAGCACAATGAACACATATTTCAACAGTGGAATCAAAGTTAGTGTCCAAAATACAAAAGACAGAACCCCAAATATTTCTTCATTGGTCTCAGAATGTTCAATATCTTCTGCAAAAGTATTCTTATACACATACAATGGCGAAGTACTCAAATCCCCATACACAACACCTAAACTCTGATATGCCAGCGTCAACATCGTTCTCCAAGATTCTTTCTGCAGTCCTCCAATAGCCAATAGCAAAAGTAAATAAGATAAAAAAAGAAAAAACAAAGAAAACATGAAAGACATCATTCAAGAATCAAAGAACCGTATGGAGGAAAAAAAACTCAACTTTACACGATTCTGATAAATCTCACTTTCAGGATCCATTGAAAATGCCCTCAGAACCCCAAGGAAACCATTACAGCTACAAATTTTAGAATTTAAACGCGACCCATCAGCCAAACGACCCACACAAATAAAGAACTGTGAACAAAATGCATACTGACTCACCCACCAAATTATATATACCTAGAAATGAACAATTTTATTGTGACGGTACCTTAAAATGTGACACACAAAGCAGTTCAACAACCTCCAGAAGAAGAGTAAGCAGACAAAAGGAGTTCAAATACTCTGATGTTAAAATGAAAAGAGAGTTAAATTATTTTTTTTTTCCACACAGTTTCATGAGGGAAGTTATTAGAATGTGGGGTCGGATACACTACTCCGGAATTTCTTCAAGTTTCAGTTTTTGAATAATTTCGTGAATGTTTTTTGCCTTGTTAAAGTTAGATGACATCTTTTTAGTTTTTAAACACCACCTTTCCACACTACTCCACTTCTCTTTTGTATGCACGTCGTGCTCTGAAATCTAGGAAACCGTGGGGATTAAATTAATCGTTTAAAAATCAATAGTTTTTTGAGTGGAATTACCAGTTTTATTTTTTAAATTATCATTGCTAAAATTTTTTTATAATCGTTCATATATATATACGATATGCTTCTTCACGTCCATTAAAAGAATGTCAATTTATCAGTAGATAAAAAAATGAACAGGATGGATAGACAATAAAATGTGAAGAGTTGCCGTCTTCCGACTTGACTAATTTAAGTTTATAATATAGCTCAAGAAATGGTATCTGTGTGCGTAATTTCATATAATTTATTAATCACAGACTGAAAAAATCCAAAAAAGTATACAGTTTTCATCGTCATAAAAAATTTCTAATTACTATGAATCACTTAGATTCTGTCGACATTTGTTGATATCCTAGTTTCAATCGTAAGAATTCACGAATTTGAATATTATACCATCATTTTTTTAGATTCTCTTAATTCCTTACATAATATAGGATCAAGATCCTCAGCTGTGGGTTTTCCCTGGTCCTCCCTATGCACAGGGAGAACCCACAGCAGAGGTGCTATGCACTACTGAAAAAAAAACTTATTTTTTTAAAAATTTGATATTTTTATATTTTAATTATTTCAAAATCAAAATTATATTTTTTAAAACTTTAAAAAATATCTTTTGAAAAACTATTTTATTTTTTTTGCATTGTTAATTTTTTTCATTCTTTTTTTAAGTTTTAAATACAAAAAATATTTTTTTCTTTCTTAGATATTTAAGAAATAATCCAATTTTCAAAAAAAATTAAAAAAAGACTAAGCGTTTGAACAAGAAAAATTATACAAGATAATTTTCTTTTTATATCATGTCAATTTTTTGGTATTATTTTTAAAAAAAAGAGTGGAAAAAATTATAATAAAAAAATTAATAAGAGAGACGTCATTTCACCCCACAATATAAATTTGTAACCAAAAATAAAATTGTAGCTTTAAATTGGATTATTAATCACATATTTTAATATAAAAAATATAATTTTTATTTTGAAATAATTAAAATATAAAAATATCGATTTTTGAAAAAAAAATAATTTTTTTTAATAGTGGATAGCTACCTCTGCTGTGGGGCACAGCAGAGGATCTTGATCCAAAAAATACACACATAGATATTGTTGAAAATTAATATTTAAAACATGTGTGTTGAATATTTGAATGTTGAAAATAAGAGTTGTAAATATTAAAAATTAGTGTGTGATGATGTAGGTAATGATGAATTTATTTTTGGATTATTTGTAAAAATTTTCTATAAATATATCTCTCATTTGTGTAGAAAAACACAATTGAATTGAGAGAAAAATATTATAAAGTGTGTAGTGTGATAATTTTGAGAGTTTGAGATTTTTAATTTTTACAGTAAATTTTTACTTTTTCACACTAGATATATTATATTAATCGTTATTGGGATTAAATTTTGGTATGTATGTACGTACTTTCCTTTCGTCCTCATATATTGGAATCGGTTTTAAAAAATTCATTATTTTTGTTACAAATATTATAGTTTTTAAACAAAACATCCTTGTGTACTAATATATTTCTGAAAAATAGTTTAGGCTTTTTTAAAGAAAAATTGATCAGAAGACAAAAACAAAAAACTAGAATTTTGGTTATGTATATTATTTTTTTTACGATTTTGATATCATATTATATCAAATTCAATTTAGTCAACTATCTTTATTTTTTTCATTTCTTGACATAACACTGATATATAATGTCACACCAGTATTTCCGCAGAAAATAAACTAAACTAATCAAAATTTGATAATTCGTCGATCAGTCAAGTTTATGTATTAGTGTAAGAATTTTGCTTCTTTTATATTTTTAGTTTTTTTCCCATGACATCTTGTGTCACTTAATAGTCTAATATAAAATCCAATTGAAAAAAAATCTCCCCCGTTGGAAGATCTATTACCGACAACGACCACGACGCTACCCAGATTGACTTGTTCGTTTCAGTTATTTTATTTTTCTCGAAGTGTTGACATGAACACTGATTTTTTCTGGGTTGGTTTGGAGTTTTAATTTTTAGTACCCCACATATGTTGAAGATTGAATTTTTTTTCTTAATTCCGATTACTATGTAATGAATGATCAAAGAAAAATTACTAAAAATATACGTGTAAGGAAATACAAAAGACAAATCGACAAATAACATTTTTGTATTTCAAAATAGATATGACCATTTTTAATGAAGATGTTTTCGTTAGAGCCGTCTATTTGAGTTGGACCCGTCGGATCGGCCAGCTCGTCATGTGGCATACATATTGTGAAAATTGTACTATTTACGAGTACAGAAGACAAAGTATACGTATCGTAAAAATAAATTCTTAAAAAATGAATAATATCTTCTATGTATTAGAATCAATCATTCATATGAAGC
Organism: Primulina huaijiensis; assembly: GCF_012295235.1. Classification (NCBI taxonomy): domain Eukaryota; kingdom Viridiplantae; phylum Streptophyta; class Magnoliopsida; order Lamiales; family Gesneriaceae; genus Primulina; species Primulina huaijiensis. The sequence goes on along the minus strand of NC_133317.1, from coordinate 6,110,762 downwards.
TTGTATATGTATATATCATAATGCACGCAAGAAAAAATAAATAATGAGAAAGGTTTCATATTGAGGTTTGATTGACATTACCTCATTTTACATAGAAAGATCGCTTGAAAAACAAGTACTAATCTATCTTCATAATAAATAAATTTCAACACTATCATGCGTATATATGTGTAAAGTTTTGATATTGATATCTCATAAGAATCCGGGTCATCATTAACCCGGTTTATTACTTGGATAGCCCAAACAGAGTCAGGCCAATATGTCGGGTACTATCCTCAAGAACCCGGTCACTGCGCCTCTGCCCAGGTGATCAACCAACAGCCCGTGTTCTCACACAACCAGCCGGGTACCTTACTACCTGGGCTACCTCGAGAATTGCACCACACTCGAGTGTGATTGATACATGCCGTCTAATCTGTCAGAACCACTTGTGCCTAGAGTGTCCTAGAAGTCATCAGAAGCTATGGTATGGGCAGTTGACTTGCCATACTTAGTAGGTGGCACGGGAAACGAGGTACCTACCCATTTTATACTATAAATATCATGTATTAATGTCATTTACAGATTCTGAAATCTTTATTCTCAAGCATACATATTTTCTATTAAATATTCCTTGTGTTCATCTGAAAACCTGCTGACTTTAGCATCGGAGTGGCTACGCTGGACACTCTTCCGGCACCCATTCACGAGTTCTTTTTCTTGTACGCAGGTGCTATTGCAGTCATTATCTCCACTCAAAATCCCAAACACTATAAATTACTTATTTGACTCGTTGGAGCTCCTTACCCGACTCATCCATTTCAGCGAGTTCTCATCAGATATGATGAACAGCTACTATGAGTATTTGTTAAGATAACGTCTACCTATTAGATTACATGATGTTACATCGGTCCAACTTTCATGAAGAGTTAATTTTTCAATATTTAGATATTATTTTGAATTTGTGCATGCTAAGCAATTCCAAAATTAGGAACAAAATACTTATGCATAGTTTGGTACATATGATAGGATAAATATGTGATATATAAGATGTAGGATATTATATTTAATGTTTGGTATGATTTTAATAAGAGTGATTAAATTTATATATTAGATTGTAATGATAAAATTAACCTTATCATAATAAATTTTATAATTTCAAAGTTGTTGCNTATATATATATATATATATAAATATTTATTTGATGTGGCAGTGAAATGAGAGAACGAAAATGTTTAAGATTTTTATATATTGAGGGCAATTAAGTCATTTGTGGTGTTTTTATCATTAAATTAAAATTATCACATCTCATAAAAGTGATATTTTATCCTTGTATAAAATTATTTATCATGTGTCCATGGTATTATCATGAGCTTTCTAAAAAAATACCAAACGTGAGATAAAGATGATTATTTATCAATACTCCTCTTATCTGTACGAAACTATACATAAAGTGTTACTCCCCTCACCGCGGCTTTATTAGCAAAAGAAATAACTGGAATCTTGCACGGGAAAAAAAAAGTTGCAACTCAGAAAGTAAAAAAGGTGGGAAAATGAATAACTCTGGAAAAAGTGCAAACTTGCAGAGGAATATATATAAAATAAAAGGACTAAATTCATGTCTGTTGAAAAATTATTTAAAAATGTGTTAAATATTTGTGTTGAAAATGTGAATGTTGAATGTTGAAAATTAGGTAAAATTAGGTGTTGAATATTGAAAATTAGTGTGTGATGATGTAGGTAATGATGTATTTTATTTTTGGATTATTTGTAAAAATTTTCTATAAATAGATCTCTCATTTGTGAAGAAAATCACAATTGAGTTGAGAGAAAAATATTATAAAGTGTGTAGTGTGATAATTTTGAGAGTTTGAGATTTTTACTTTTTTACCGTAAATTTTTACTTTTTCACAACACGTTATCAGCACGAAGCTCTAAAAGTCCTCCATATTTTTCCAAGCTCCGAACAGAAGAAAAAGGTAACAAAAGTAATAATATTTATTTTACTGTTATTTATTTATTGTTTATATATGTAATATATAATATAATGTTATTGTTAGAAATAATAAAAATAATTTTTTCAAAAACTTGTTATAAATCCTGGGAGGATGTTAAGACGACATCCCACACTCCCGGTAAGGGATACGACAAGTATAAAAGCCTATAAGGTTTTTTAAACAAAATAACTTATGACACCTAATTATAATAATGTGATATGATATACATAATTATTTAAATATGACTAATATTATATACACCATATTATTACCATAAAATTATACAAATACATACATTTATTTTCTTATACACCAACGGTAATAAACGGTAACAAAACGGCTAGTTTTTGCTCTATAAATACAATCTCACAAATACATTCAATCACTCCAACTTTCTCTTCTTCTCTAAAAATTATTCTTCATCAAATTTTCGAAGAAAAAAAGAAGATGGCTTTCACGAGGTTATTTTTAATTATTTTGGTTATCATACTCACCAGTCTTGTATTTATCGGAGAATATCCTCCTCGTGTGTTTTCTTTATTTTTACGAATACTTGTACTTGTTGTTTATCCATTACTTTGTATTGCAATATTCATTAACTAATAAAATGCATCGTAATTTTTAGTACCACCATGGCAAACTTGGCAAAGCTCGAATTCATCGCTCTTGATATTACTGGGAAAAACTATATGCCATGGACTCTTGATGTAGAAATGCATCTTGAGTCATTGGGTCTAAGCGAGACCATTAAAGAAAATGGTATATCTTCATCACAAGAAAAAGCAAAAGCTATAATATTTTTACGACGACACCTTGATGAAGGTTTAAAATGTGAATATCTCATCGAAAAAGATCCCATGGCTCTGTGGAAAGGATTAAAAGAGAGATTTGAACATATAAGGGAAGTTATACTTCCGACCGCCCGTGATGAATGGAATATGTTAAGATTCCAAGACTTTAAAAAAGTCAGTGATTACAATTCAGCGATGTATAGAATAATCTCGCAGTTAAAATTTTGTGGACATGAGGTTACAGAATCGGAAATGCTTGAAAAAACATTTTCCACGTTTCACGCATCAAATATAACACTACAGCAACAATATAGAGTGCGTGGATTTGCGAGATATTCTGAACTCATCGCCTGTCTTCTTGTGGCGGAAAAGAACAACGAGCTATTAATGAGAAATCATCAGTCCCGACCCACTGGATCAACAGCATTTCCAGAAGTAAATGCTGTAAGCAAAAATGAATTTAAACCTGGAAACCAAAATCAAAGTTACAGACAAGATTTTGGTCGAGGACAAAATCGAGGTCGTGGTCGTGGTCGTGGACGTGGACGTGGACGTGGAAGTGGTCGTGGTCGTGGACGCGGCCGTGGTTTTGAAAATAATCGAGATAGTTATTTCTATAACTCATCTCAAAAGAACGTCCCAAACCACCCACCGAAAAGGCATCAAGAGAATATGAGTGTTAATGAGAATCACTCAAAAAGATTTGAAAGTTCTTGTTTCAGATGTGGTACTCCAGGACATTGGTCCCGTATTTGTCGAGCCCCTGAGCACCTTTGTAAACTTTATAAAGAATCAATAAAGGGGAAAGAAAAGGAGACCAACTTTACTGAACACAGTGAACCTTTGAGTGGTTCAACTCATTTTGATGCTGGAGATTTTCTGATTGATTTCTCAGATAATGATCAATTTGATGGTGGAATAAATATGTAAAATATTTTATTTTTTATGTATTCGTATGATAATGTTTTATAGTGTGTTATATTGTATTGTATTTTATTGTCAATAATTTTATTTCATTGCATATTTTTTTGAAGTTCAAATATGGAAAATGCTACGAACCAAGCTGAAGTTTGCATACCTGATAGTGGTACAACGCACACTATCCTCCGAGATAAAAGATATTTCTTGGAACTAAAACCAACAAAAACAACGGTGAATACAATATCAGGTCCTGTAGACTTGATTAAAGGATGTGGTAAAGCACAATTTTTGTTACCTAATGGTACAAAATTTTTGATCAATGATGCTTTATATTCACCACAATCGAAAAGAAATTTGTTGAGTTTTAATGATATATATTCCCATGGGTATGATACTCAAACAATGAATGAAGGGAATGAGAAATATATGTGTCTTACCACATATAAATCAGGAAAGAAATATGTGATTGAAAAACTACCAATGCTCCCTACTGGATTGCATTATACACATATACGTCCCATTGAATCAAACATGGTAATTGATAATTCTTCAATATTAACCAATTGGCATGATCGATTAGGACATCCTGGTTCAACAATGATGCGAAGAATTATAGAAAATACACATGGTCATCCATTGAAAGACCAGAAGATCTTTCAGAATAATAAGTTTCAATGTAAAGCATGTTCTCTTGGAAAACTTATTATAAGACCATCACCAGCCAAAATCCAAACTGAATCACCAATGTTTCTTGAACGTATTCAGGGTGATATTTGTGGACCAATCCATCCACCATGTGGACCATTCAGATACTTTATGGTATTGATTGATGCCTCCAGCAGATGGTCACATGTATGTTTATTGTCAACTCGAAATGTTGCATTTGCAAGATTACTTGCTCAAATAATAAAATTGAGGAATCAATTTCCCGATTATACAATCAAGAAAATTAGACTTGATAATGCTGGTGAATTTACTTCCCAGACTTTCAATGATTATTGTATGTCTATGGGAATCATTGTTGAGCATCCTGTTGCTCATGTACATACTCAAAATGGATTGGCTGAATCATTGATTAAACGTCTGCAAATGATTGCTAGACCAATGATTATGAAAACAAAGCTCCCTATTTCTATATGGGGACATGCAATTTTACATGCTGCTTCATTAATTCGCATCAGACCAAGTGCATATCATAAATACTCCCCATTGCAGCTTGCATTTGGTAAAGAACCAGACATTTCTCATCTGAGAATTTTTGGATGTATGGTGTATGTGCCTATTGCACCACCTCAACGAAAGAAAATGGGACCTCAAAGAAAGATTGGAATTTATATTGGTTATGATAGTCCATCGATCATTCGATATCTTGAACCACAGACAGGCGACGTGTTCACAGCACGTTTTGCTGATTGTCATTTTAATGAGGAAATCTTCCCAATGTTAGGGGGAGAACAGAAACATACCGAAAAAGAAATTACATGGTATGTATCATCATTGTTACATCTGGATCCAAGAACAAAACAATGTGAAAAAGATGTACAGCAAATTGTGCACTTGCAAAGAATAGCAAATCAAATACCAGATGCATTTGCAGACACAAAAGGGGTAACTAAATCATATATACATGCTGCAAATGCCCCTGCTCGAATTGAAATTCCGAAGAAACAAATTGAAGATAGTCATGATGTCATTAAACGCCTGAAGCGTGGAAGGCCAGTTGGTTCCAAGGATAAAAATCCTCGAAAAAGAAAATTCATAGAGAAACACAATGATCACAAAATAGAGAATGATGTTCCTGAAGAAACACATAATGATCACAAAATAGAGAATGATGTTCCTGAAGAAACACATGATGATGAAAATGTTTTGTCAGAACCACAAACTGACGAGAATCATGAAATCTCTATCAATTATATTAATACTGGAAAAATATGGAACCGAAAAGATATAGAAGAAATTGATGATATATTTTCTTATAATGTGGCAATCGACATCATAAATGATAATGAAGATCATGAACCAAAATCTTTTGGTGAATGTAAAAATCGGCAGGATTGGATAAAATGGAAAGATGCCATCCAGGTTGAATTGGATTCGCTAAATAAACGTAATGTTTTTGGACCTATAGTCCTTACACCTGAAGGTGTAAAACCTGTTGGATACAAATGGGTTTTTATTCGAAAGCGAAATGAGAAAAATGAAATAGTAAGATATAAAGCTCGACTTGTTGCACAAGGTTTTTCTCAAAGGCCTGGAATTGATTATGAAGAAACGTATTCTCCTGTGATGGATGCAATTACGTTTCGGTATTTGATTAGCTTGGCAGTATCTGAAAATTTAGAAATGCGTCTTATGGATGTTGTTACAGCCTACTTATATGGATCACTTGATAGTAATATATATATGAAAATCCCTGAAGGATTTAAGATGCCTGAAGCACAAAGTTCAAAACCCAGAGAATGTTATTCTGTGAAATTACTAAGATCATTATATGGGTTGAAGCAATCCGGCAGAATGTGGTATAATAGGCTAAGTGATCACTTGATGAAAAAGGGATATGTAAATAATTCAATATGCCCTTGTGTTTTCATTAAGAAAACAACATCCGGATGCGTAATTATTGCTGTATATGTTGATGATTTAAACATCATTGGAACAAATAAGGAAATTCAAGAAGTTGTGTCATACTTGAAAGAAGAATTTGAAATGAAGGATCTTGGAAAAACCAAGTATTGTCTGGGTTTACAAATTGAACAAAAAGAATGTGGAATATTTGTTCACCAGACAAATTATACAGAAAAGATCCTTAAACGTTTTAATATGGACAAATCAAATCCTTTAAGTACTCCAATGGTTGTTAGATCATTAAACATAGAAAAGGATCCATTCCGTCCATGTGAAGATGATGAAGATATTCTTGGTCCAGAAGTACCATATCTAAGTGCTATCGGTGCCCTTATGTATCTTACAAATTGTACAAGGCCTGATATATCTTTTGCCGTAAATTTATTGGCAAGATTTAGCACATATCCAACAAAGAGACATTGGAACGGAATTAAACATATATTCCGTTATCTACGAGGAACGACAGACTTGGGACTTTTGTATTCAAAAGATGCTAATCCAAGTATAATTGGTTATGCCGATGCTGGATACTTATCTGATCCACACAAAGCACGTTCTCAAACTGGATATGTATTTACTCGTGGAGGCACTGCAATTTCTTGGCGTTCACAGAAACAAACACTTGTAACAACTTCATCAAATCATGCCGAGATTATTGCACTACATGAAGCAAGCCGTGAATGTGTGTGGTTAAAATCAATGACTCAACATATCCAAATCTCATGCGGATTATCATTCGACGAGAAGCCTGTGATACTATATGAAGATAATGCTGCATGTGTTGCTCAAATGAAAGAAGGATACATAAAAAGCGACAGAACTAAACATATTCCTCCTAAGTTCTTCGCATTCACCAAGGAGCTTGAGAAGAATAAATGTATTGATGTTCGTCACATTCAATCAAGTGAAAACTCATCAGATCTCTTCACAAAGGCACTTCCTACGACAATATTCAGAAAGCACATATATAATATTGGGATGCGCAATCTACGAAATTTGTGAAGAATTGTTCGTGTCAACATGAGGGGGAGTTTACGTGACTGCACTCTTTTTCCCTTACTATGGTTTTTATCCCAATGGGTTTTTCCTAGTAAGGTTTTTAACGAGGCAGTATAAAAACACGTAATGTATACAATCATTATGATCATCATCACAAGGGGGAGTGTTGAAAAATTATTTAAAAATGTGTTAAATATTTGTGTTGAAAATGTGAATGTTGAATGTTGAAAATTAGGTAAAATTAGGTGTTGAATATTGAAAATTAGTGTGTGATGATGTAGGTAATGATGTATTTTATTTTTGGATTATTTGTAAAAATTTTCTATAAATAGATCTCTCATTTGTGAAGAAAATCACAATTGAGTTGAGAGAAAAATATTATAAAGTGTGTAGTGTGATAATTTTGAGAGTTTGAGATTTTTACTTTTTTACCGTAAATTTTTACTTTTTCACAACAATGTCAAATTAGATATTCTTGACAGTAATTATATATAATGTATTTTAATATAACACAATACTTAACCTGGGAAATATAATAGAATTTATCCTAAAAAAAGAAAAGAATTAGTAAGGGTGAATTTGGACAGTATTTGAGACGACGATATTTCAAAATATTCTATATATCCATTTGATGGAAAATTAAATTAAATAATTTGAAATTATTTTCATTGACTTATGAATTTCAAGTACTATAGTTTGAAATCTTTCACAAATCTAAATATTTTTATCCAAACACACTCTAAAATATTAATTTTTTTAAAGTAAAAAATACCTTAATTTTACAACATAACATTGTTTTGTTTTATTACATAGGGACAAAGGTTTTCCACAATCACCTGAGATTCGAATCTAAATCTCTCTTACTGGGAAAAGTTTATGTTATCGTACAACGAGTGAGGTGACAATAAAAAAAAATAGTATTAAGTTTCAATTTTTTTATATAAAAGAATAAATTATAAAAATAAGATTTATTTACCGTCTCATTTTAAAATTAATATATAAAAAAAACTCGATATGAAATCGCGAGGGCTTCCATCTAGAGTCAAAATCAAATTTAAATTTAGCTCTTGAAATTCAAGTCAAGATCCTGATAATCATCAATTAAAAATCATCGGTCAATCCGATTTCGAGAATTCGAAGTTTGATCGTGTCTGTATTTATTTAGTTGTCTAATTATCATATAATTCGGGACGTATGCATGAATTTCAAAAGCTATTCAAAATATCATTTTGTCAATTTTCAAACATATACCAATTCACAGTGAATTGTAATTTTTAAATATTTCGTATATCAAACGTATAATTTTTTTTCAAGATTTTTTTTCCCATCTGATGCAATGTATTTGATGCGAGCCGTGCAGTGTTGCGACATTTCATAAATGCAGTACTTTCAAAGACATGAAATAATGCACAGAGAGACTTTTGGAAAGCATGATTTTAATGCAATTGCATAATTGGAATGATGGATGAACCTATGTTCATTATTGGACAATGATCGAGTTTTCTATATAAAATTATTAATATATATGTATATAAAAACTTAAATATAAGATGCTAACTCATAATTTAATAATAAAATTGTTTTTTTTTATCTAGAAAGAATCCTATGTACGTTATTGTATTCAAATGTGAGAAGAAAGCAAGAAGAAAACAATGAAAATGGCTTTGTAGAGGCAAGTGTTGAACACTTTGTCCTTAAGAAGAGTTTGCCCTCACAATGTGCTTGAGTTTTGTGAAAATCTTCTCCATACAACTACAACTCTTGAATAATGAGCACTCAAATATCCAAGTTCTATCACAAAGAAATGAATGTAACTCTCTCTTGTTGAAGAAAGGAAGAAGGAGATATGCAAATGATGTGTATGTATGTTTGATTTTCAATAATAAAAAATTTAATGTTTTTCAAGTGAAAAGACATGAGATTTCATTCACAAGGGTGCGCGCCTGCTACCGGGGTTTGTGACATTTTCACAATTCATAAGGTGACTTGTCATTTTTCTTGTGGGGTATCTTGTTCAGGATGTGATTAGCCGATAGTATTGCTTCCCCCCACAAGTTTTGGGGTAGTCCTGAACTTATTAACATAGCATTCATTATATCTTTCAGAATTCGATTCTTTCTTTCGGCAATGCCATTCGATTGTGGTGAATAAGGAGCAGTCGTTTCATGAATTATGCCCACAGATGTGCAGAATTCATCAAACGGTGCTCCGTATTCGCCCCATCTATCGCTTCGAACCCTCTTTATTTGTTTGCCTAGTTGATTCTCAACTTCGGTATTATAACCTTTGAATGCTTCAAGAGCTTCATCTTTAGACCTCAAAAGATATACGTAACAGTACTTCGTATGATCATCAATGAATGTCACGTAGTATCTTTTTCCTCATCTAGTTTGTACAAACTTTAAATCACAAAGATCGGTGTGTATTAGTTCTAGAGGAGTTGTACATCTTTCAATCGAGTGGTAAGGCGCTTTGGTCATTTTTGCTTCAACACATATTTCGCATTTGTGTGTTGGATCGACGTTGTTTTAGGTAATAATTCCAGTTTCATTAAACGTTGCAAGGTATTAAAATTTACGTGTCCTAAACGAACATGCCATAAATGAGAACACTCAAGCAAGTAAATATAACTTTTGTCTTTATTACTTTCAACAACATTTTGGCGTATAGCCATTACATTCAACTTGAAAAGGTTCTCATAGAGATATCTTTTTCCAATAAAATGACCATTCTTAGTCAATACAACCTTGTTAGACTCAAATACTAGTCTAAACCCGTGTTTGACCAACAGACCCCCCGACACGAGGTTCTTTCTTATGTCTGGTACATGAAGTGCATCAACAAGAGTTACTTCCAAACCCGATGTCACCTTCAATACCACATTTCCGGTGCCCACCGCCTCAGATGTAGCGGAGTTCCCCATGTATAGTTTTCTCCCGGTCGATGGAGTGTATGTGGAGAACATCCCCTTGTTGGAGCATATGTGTCGAGTTGCTCCAGTATCAACCCACCATTCATTTTGGTTTTCCACCAAATTTGCTTATAAAATAACTGTAGATAAATCAAGTTCAGAAAAATCAAATGGTACCGACCTTTCTTGAACTATTTTGCTTGAGGATTTCCCTTTTTTGGCTTCCTACAATCCTTAGTCATGTGATTTGGTTTTCCGTAGTTATAACAAGTGCCATTGAACTTCTTCTTGTTTGGTGGTTGTTGGCCTTGTTGTGGTTGTTTCTCAAACTTTCTTTTCTTCCCCTTGAAACTCGCTTCAACAATATTTACCCTTGCTGTCATCTTACTTGCTTTGGCCTCGGTGCTCTTGTTGTCCTCTTCTATCCTCAATCTCACAATGAGATCCTCCAATCCCATCTCCTTTCTTTTGTGCTTCAAATAATTCTTGAAATCCTTCCACAACGGAGGGAGTTTCTCGATCAATGCAGCAACTTGGAAGGACTCGCTTATATTCATTCCTTCCGCATGAATCTCGTGCAAGATAAGTTGTAATTCTTGCACTTGACTCATCACGGACTTTGAGTCCACCATCTTGAAGTCCAAAAATCTCCCAACAATAAATTTCTTCAAACCTGCATCCTCCGCCCTGTATTTCTTATCAAGCATATCCCAAAGTTCCTTGGCGGTCTTGACTTGATAATACACATTGTATAATGCATTGTCAAGTCCATTGAGGATGTAGTTCTTGCACAAGAAATCACTTTGGTTCCATGCATCCAAAGCGGCCCTCATGTTGGTGTCTGTCTCATTTTCAACAACGGTGGGAGGATCCTTCTTCAAGAACCTTGACAAACTCAAGGTTGTGAAATAGAAGAGCATCTTTTGTTGCCATCTTTTGAAATCTGCACCAGAAAAATTTTCCGGTTTCTCTCCCGGTGCAACGGTTGCATGTGGTGTTGTAGATGTTGATGCCATTGATATTCTTCTTGCAAATGATCAAAAAACCGGAAATTCTTCTTAAGATTGTTGTTTGGGGTATTCAAATGTGAGAGGAAAGCAAGAAGAAAACAATGAAAATGGCTTTGTAGAGGCAAGTGTTGAACACTTTGTCCTTAAGAAAAATTTGCCCTCACAATGTGCTTGAGTTTTGTGGCAATCTTCTCCCAAGATACAACTACAACTCTTGAATAATGAGCACTCAAATATCCAAGTTCTATCACAAAGAAATGGATGGAACTCTCTCTTGTTGAAGAAAGGGAGAAGGAGATATGCAAATGATGAGTATGTATGTTTGATTTTCAATAATCAAACATTTAATGTTTTTCAAGTGAAAAGACATGAGGTTTCATTTACAAGGATGTCCCTTGACCATTGTAACTGATCACAAATATCAAACAATGCCAAGGAAATGAAAAAATGCCAGAAAATTCGAAGGGCCGCGAAAACAGCCCGAAGGATCACTTTTCATATTATAAATAGTGTGTATAGTATTTTAAAATAAAATGAAAATCTAAAATTCAAAAGTCGATAGTGTTTCAGGATCTTTTTTGTTTGTAGAAAGAGAATCAACATCCCACCAGCTTAATTTCAATTAAATTAAGTAAAAGTTAACGTAGAATTTGAATTAAAGCCAAAAAAATCAATATTACCTTTCCTAAATCAATTCAAAAATCTATGAGCAAAATTTTAAAATGAAATAAAAAACTTAGAGCACCACGCACCTATGGCCAATTAAATTATTCTTGCAAAAAAGCCATTAAGAAACTGGCTTACTTTACTTCATGACCTAATTTTTTAGCGCTAAGTGACCTCTATGGCTCTATCCATTGAGCTCTAACTCCTTCAATATTTTATATTGTTGGTTCACTTTTTTTTTTCTCTAATATATCGATTGGATTAAGTTTTTCGTTCGTTACATTAAATGAATTATAACTCAATATACACTATCAATATTCACGATAAAATAAAAATCATTTGATCCCGTACAATATGTATCAAAGATGAAATCAAGTGTTCTAATTCCATAAATTGCAAGTTAGTATATTATTGAGATGAAGATTACTAGGGAGCAATAGTTAGATTTAGTGGCGGAGCCACCTTATATGACATCCGGGTGGTCCAATTTTTTTAAAATTTTTAAAAAAATTATATGTAAAATTTGAATTAATTTGATATTAGTCCGGATAGATAAATTTAAAATATTAAAAAATTATAGAGTTTAAAATTCTAGCCCGACTAGAGCCATAATCCTTGCTCCGTCACTGGTTACATTTGTTGGAAGATCAATCTCGTTTAAAATATTTGAATGATACTATTAACATCAATTATGGTTTTTGACAAAGAATTTTAAAAATTCTAAATCCTATTAAAGAAATTAACACATTCAAAAGAAGACATAGGCCTTATATAGCATATATATATACCCAAAAATAAACCAATATTTTGAATGTACTAGGCTTCATCGTCGAGTTTTAGACCTACCGCAGTAAAGAGTGCAAATTCTATGATATACAACTTGGCTAGGCCCAAAATTACTTTCTCGACCATTTGAACACCATAGACTCGAATTTGAGAGAATTCCAAGTAGTTTATGCGCATCAACGTCTCAAATTTGGGATGATGTATCGGATTCAAAATTTAATTATAACTAAATCTCTCACAAACCAAAAATAAAAATAAAATATTCCAAGATATTACACATTGGAATAAATTTTTTTAAACAAGACTAAATCTCTCCCAAACCAAAACTAGGAGTAAATACTATTTTGCTAAATTTGATTGGATATGAAGAGTATTTTGGTATACTTCACATATCTCAATAGCATAAATTAAGCTATATTTACATAATATAAAGTCCAATTTATAGATCAAACCATATATGTCATTCCAACTTGTATTATATTCATGTGAGGTACTCTCATTGTAGCAGCACCTCCTCTGCAGTTCCTCCTCAAGAACGCGTAGAAGTAATTTATAACCAATTTCTTCAGAAACAATGAGTTTTTCTTGGCTCGTACATCTCCATGTCCAAGCAAATATGTGAATCCAGATTCACTAGCTTCTTGGAGAGCTGAAAGCTCGTATTCGAGGCCAGGATCTTCATCTCCCGACATGACGCTGGCTGGCAATTGTGGTACCGGTACCCTTGATGTCGAGGACTCCATCTCTTTCAATCTATGGTCGTGCATTAAAGGGACTTCTAGCTCTCCATTCCCACCGAAATCTTGGACATCGTCGTCCCTTCCTGCTGCGGAAACGCTGTCGAAATCTTCCTCGTTGATGTTGCTCTCCAAAGCAAGATCTTGAGCTTCTTTCCTAAGAAAAATTTCAAGACTTTGCACCAGAAGTTGCTCAAATGCGCGGTGATCTTCTTTCCTTATGTCTTTATATCCATATCTTGAAATACAACGAAACATATGGTAGTCTTTGGGGCAAATCCTTCGAAAGAGAAACCTTTCTTCTTGAGGGACAACGGGTACTGGGACATTCTTGATGCAAACAAAGACTATAATCGAGTGAATGGCTGGAAGATCGAGTAAAAACTGCCCGAAAACTGAGGGGACACCTTGTACTAGCTCGTTGTAAAGTAATCCAATACCAGGGACTCTTACTGTACCAAGAGAGGAGCCGAGCTCGTGCATGAAATCCATTGATATCTTGCCACGAACCTCACTCTGATACTTCAATACGCTTCCGTAATTCCACATATACATCAGACAGAGGAAAAAAGAAGCAAAGACTAATGGAAGCCACCCTCCTTCTGTTATCTTGGATAGAACCGCAGATAGATAAATTAACTCGATTGTTCCAAACAGAAGCGGGAAACATAGAGCTAAAAACAAGTTGGTTTGCCATATTAGAAGCATAACAAGCGTCACTAGGGTCGTGCTGACTATCATCACACCAACTTCAGCAATGCCTGCAAATTTTCCCTCATCTCTTATCACCTTATGTTTCATGACTTAAATAAACCGAAAAGATGTAAAATAAAGTAATCTAAAATGAACCATAGGCGTTGGCAATTTCTGTAGTGCTCTGGAAGACTGCAACCACAATAATGCACATAACCATCAAAAAATAATTGATGACAGGTATGTAAATTTGCCCCATTAATTTTCTTGAAGTGTGAACGATCTTGAGTCGAGGGAAGCATCCAAGAGCCATGGATTGCTTCACGCACGAGAATGAAGCCGATATCATGGCTTGACTGGCAATTACAGCTGCAACAGTGGCTATCACAAATACTGGCCAGAACAGACTCTCTGTATCATTATAGAACAAGACGTCAAATACAACAACAATACAATGAAAGAGAAAGTCCTTGCAAGGAAACAATTACCAGGAACAGAAGCATAAAATATTCTGCCAGCTGAATGAGGGTGCTTGATTAGATATGCAGCTTGGCCCATGTACGCTAAAAGGAGGCATGGGAAAACGACACCAGTGAAAGCAATCTGCCGCATTTTTTTTTAATTTAACTTGGCCGGTTAAACTTGAAAATTTTTGTTATACAAGAATAACTGAAAAATAACCTGTATAGACGGCACAGAAAAATGGCCAAGATCAGCAAACATTGCTTCTGCACCTGAAAATGTCGTGTTTACAGCGTTTCAATGACTAGAAAAGAGTATAATTCCATGCAGAAACTTGTATCTAACAAATATTCATGTCATTTCTCATTTATTTGATGTACGATCGATTAAATACTAATAGAGAGAAAAACCTTGCCTGTGATGCATAAAACGCATCCACCAAGTGCTGACCATGCATGAATGCCGTTCTTTTTGAAGAATAGGTAAATGTAGGCTGGATTTATTGCCTTCACAACTGTTATATCATACTTGAACATATTGTATATTCCGATAGATCCTAGACTAAAAAACCATAATGAAAGTGCAGGAGCAAATGACGATCCCACTTTAGCAGTTCCAAACCTCTGTATGCCAAATAATCCGACCAGGATAACTATTGATGTAACAACAAGAGCATCTGAAAATGAAGGGGGAAAAATCATTACAGAGACTCTTTTACGACTAGGTGATATTATGAAGTGGAAACACCAGCAATCTATTGTAGCTGATGATTATTTGAAAATTGAACAGAAAGATATTTTAAAAAGCCCGCGTGGTGTCACTGATGATTCAATCGTGACAGAGTTGCATTGGTCTGGGGAATAATAGAAATGAGAGTTGTTGATTGAAGTTTTCTCACTTGTGCCAAATCCTGGTACCCGACCCTGCAGACCGCTCACAGCAGACATGACTGAAATCAAGAAGCTTCATTACGATGTAATAATATCAAAACAAAAATATCTTTGAGATGAATCATGAAATAAAAATTTGATTACTTGATAAGAAGGTATAAGAAAATGGGATTTCCATGTACCTGATATAGCAGGAGTCAAAATACCATCCCCAATAATCATAGATGTACCCAAAAGAACTAGAATTAAAAGAAGTTTCTTCAGATAAGCCTTACGTTCCAATTTATCCTTTATACTTAATGCCCTCTCTAGTTCTGGAGTGGGCAGTTTGAGCTTGAAGCTCGAAATACATTCATCGGCCAATTGACGATTTGGCAAAAGATTAACATTTGCATACCTACAAATCAATGAATACAAAGAAAATGTTCCTCCTGTACATGGAACGATGAGAAGAGTTATTACATAAACTATGATATAAATTTTAAGCAAATAGATCGTACCTTCGCCATTATCATTCGCTTTCAGCACCACAAAAACGTATTTTAGTAAAGGGATTAGAGCGATTGTGTACATTACTAACGACAAAGTCCCCAAGACATCAACATCTGAAGTTATGGGCACTTTGCTGAATACATCAGCAAAGACGTATAGAGGACTCGTACCCATGTCACCATACACGACGCCAAGAGTTTGAAATGCCAATGCAAGAGTATGCCAAGATGAAACATCCTATATTATGTTAACTAATCCAAATAAGATAAGGACTAGAAATAAAATATTCATACCCACACAGACACACCATATTTTGCTAGAATAATACATACATCATATTGTGTTCAATCCAGTTACGTAAAGTGAGGAAAAATAAGAACAAAAAACAGGAAGTATTTGGAGAATTGTATCTGGTTTGTTCAAGTCCCATCAATGTGAATGGAAGTTGGCAAAAGAACTAAAAACTTACAAGCAACATTAAGATAGATGGATTTTCACAGACAGGGACAAATTTTCAGTAAAGAGTGTTGAAAGCAACTTAATCCTACAGCTAACGTTTATTGTTGACACCAAACTAATGTCTCCCGGAACCTACTTAGGAACTTTGATTATTTTGAATAAATGATCTTTGATTCAATATCATGTTGAGATCAGTCCGAAAACTCGAACTCATGGAAGTTGCTGAATCATAATCTACAATTTTAACAAGTGGATGCTTGATGACAGATAAATCTGGTATAATTCTACTTATAACAATATATTTCAGTCCAAAAACTCGAACTCATGGAAGTTTCTGAATCATAATCTTTACAATTTTAACAAGTGGATGCTTGATGACAGATAAATTTTTATTTATCAGATCCACAAAAATTTTCACACAATCCATGATTCTGATTAGCGGAGAGAACTGAAATATATAGTTATAAGTAGAATTATACCAGAAATAGCTATTGAGTTATAGGGGCAGAACAATCGTTCCCCGAATAAAGATAGTATACATTCCACTCGAGGAAAAAAGCTATTTGGATTTAATGTTTAAGTACACTGAATCACAATAACTAATATAGATTAAAATTTTAAAAAGGATGAGATTTTGACCTTACTGTGGTGCCCATGAGCTCCAGCAATCTGCATTGCTTCAACATCGAAGGAATCAAGCCTTCTGGGCTTCTTGACTAGCCTTCTCCTCACAGATCCATATCCTTCTCTATCTTCTTTATCACCAATCAAAGACCATGGCGGCGACTCCGAGTCTACTACACCCCCATCCACCCACCTGAAAGAATCCACACGGCCACCTCCGCCGCCGCTAGCACTGCTCCCCGAGAACTTTACACAGCTGCTCTCTTCAATCCCTTCCTCTTCCATATCTTTCAATCCCAGGAAACCCACGTAAGAATCTTTAAAAAAAGGAGAAAACCCACCTAGGAAATTAATCAATATTTTTTTGAAACATGGGAAATAAATTTTTTTCCATTGGTTATGTAATTATGTTTTGTAAAATAGACAGTCCTTTTTCTGGCAAGTATCACGTGGTGGTTGTTCATCTCGTTGAGCTTGTAATATAATATCATTGGCGGGTGAAAATGTGACAAGTCCGTGTACCAAAATGAAAGGCTTAAAATGACTTGTATCATCAAGGTCCGGATGGTAATGGGCTGGGTCTGAATTCGATCCACGTAAAACTCGTCTTGTTTGGAGCAGGTCCAAATCCGATCAAATTAATCTCAGGATGGATCTTTAATACGTGATCATCTATCTCACAAAAATAAACACGATGGATAAACAACAAATCAAAATTATATAATATATATATAGATAAATATAATAATAATAATAATAACAATAACAATATTATATATATGATTAATTTGACAGGTTGGACCCGCCGGGTTTAAGGCTCCGGGTGGGCGGGACCAAAAACCTGACGGGGTGGGTCGCATGTTTAGACTTTTTTTAGCGGGACGGGTCTTGGGTTTGGCCAAACTTGTCTCGTTGTCAAGGTGTATATTTTTACGGAAGTTCATCACTTAAAAACTTCAAAGCTAAAAACATGTTTAACTTGAGACAATTATGTGTAGGTGTACAGAGAATTTTCTCTGAGCGCATGTGAGTGAGCATATAAGTAAGCTGAAAGATCCATATTGATACAATAAGGATAATCGTCGAATTTGAGACGTTAGAAAAATCATATGACTAAATCCTCAATAGACGACGGGACAAATATTATGTATACTAGCCCAATCATCAAGTATAAATATACTTTTTAGAAACAAAAAATTATTTGAATCCAATACACATAATTTAGAAAATATAGGTGAGTGAAAATAACTACAGCCAGCATTGCAATAAATGGCTTGATGTATGTTTTTTTCTTTCCTGTTTTATATACATTTGTCATAGAAAATTTTCTTACATTTAGAAGATCATACATCTACTTATATGAAAGCATCAATAAGTTTAAATGGGCCAGTTTAGGTACGGTTGCCTGTCAACCAAAAAACGCGTGTCTGACGTTGCTTTCTCCAACGAATCAATAGTCTGTGCTGTCCAGAGGTTGGCGCTTGTGTGGGGTTATAGCAGCCGGTCATCTCCTCCTTTTTTTTCTTCTCTAATTCCAACTGTTTTTTGCCCTTTCTCCTCAACGTTCATTGTTTGGTATTTTTCGAGCCCCCCATCTGCTTGCCATCAGTTCTTCTCAAAAGTGTTGTATGTTGTGCAGTCTCCTTCGCTCCAGAAAGCGGCGGCCAGGTGCGTGTCGCCCTTCGTTTTTCTTGGCTCTCATGTTCTGCTTGTGTGCTTTCCCTCTTACACCCTGTTCTTCTTGTTTGTTTTCCCTCTCAAACCTATATGAATCCCGTGTGCCTTTGTAGACGTTCCTTGCTTCTTTCTTGTCTCAGCGTAGAAGCTTTGTTTGTTTCTTTACCAAGAACCTTTGCTCGTTTCTTGTTATATAGACCTTCTGCAATTTAATTAAGATACTAAAGAAAACGCTTTGTCACATCTTCGCCTGGGCAATTAAAGTTTTGCTTGAGGTTTTTTTCGGCTGCTTCGTTTATTATCCTCGATTAACTGTGATGTATTTGGTTTTAGTTTTTGTTTGCCTTTGCTCTGGGGGTGTGGATGCTCATATGGATTTCGGTTACCTTGTATGTCGTCTGCTTTTATTCTTACGGTGTTCTTTCTTTCTCACCTCCGGAAGCTTTTCCTAGGTTAGTTCGCTTCTATCTTTTCCCTTTCTGTTTTGCATGGATATGTTACCGACGCCATATGTTTTATTTGTTAATATCTTGCTTAGGCAACAGGTTTTCGGATTTTGTCCTGCTTTTGAAAGGGTTTTAGGCTAATTGCTGTTGCTCTAGAAAATTCGTCTTCGGTTTGTTTGAGAAAATGACTATGCTCCACAAATATTGGTTTAGATACAGCCTCTGCGAGATCAATGCTTCTTATACTCACACTTTCAATCGCCTAAAAATTTCCGTTGCGTTCGAAACACACATGAAATTTATGTATGTTTTTTAGACCACTGAATAAATAGCAGCTATAGGACGTATGGCTTGAAATATCTATCATCAAAAAAGAGATGAAGTTGGAATAAATAAGCAAATTGTTAATTTAGACTCTTTCCAGTCTACGGATTATGGTTATAAATTATTTTACGAGCTTACTAACTGGTATATTAGTATATTACCTCGCTAAAACAGTTTGTTGTTCCTTTGCTNTTTTTTTTTTTTTTTTTTTTTTGGGAGCATTTATTTAATTGTTTTTCAATCCAAGTATTGTGGGTTTTAGCTCTTAGGTATACGAACCGGAAACCAAGCTATTTGCAAGAAACCAGCATTGAAAGGCTTTGATGGATTTACATGATGATAGGATGTTTATTCGCTCGTTCATCGATTTTATCCTCTAAAGTTTGACTTGTTTATTTTTTGGTTTGTTTCTTCAGGTACTGCAAATAATGCTGGTGCTATCTTGGCATTGGGCAGAGATTTAGTTGTTGTTCCAAAACTAATTCACCCACTACCCCCTGCAATTTCATCTCCAGAGACTTCTCCCGAACTCCATATAGAAAACACGTGGATGCAGGTGCTTCAGTTATCTCATACTTCTTGTTTCTGAATCTCGTCTTTTGTTTGACTAAACAAGCTGTTATATGCCGATAATCATATGGTGTCTGTTTGTGGACGTAGGTACTCAATGCTAACAGACCACCTACACCCACTGGAGGCCGTCCTCAAGTTGCTAATGACCGAGGTTCTCTTGCTTGGATTTAGATTTTGCTTCCAGATTTCTTTCCTATACTTCTTCCAGGCTTGTGTTAATATACCTGGAATTTCCAGTGATTTGTACATAGCGTGATGCTATATGGAGAGTTCCTGGTGGATCTGCATTCCTCAGATGAAGGTTTTTTTATTCTCGTATATATGCACTCTTGAGTGGCTTTCAGAAGAAGAGACTTGGTTGATTGAATTCCACAAGTCACCCTTGATTGTGGCGCTGAAAGAGTTATGGTCTCCAAATGACATCCTCTGTACATGATACTCGGATGGGTAGAATCAGTGTTTGTTATTTTCTTCATTGGATTGGTATTTCTTGGTAGTTATATATATTTTTTGTCCTCCATGTTCGTGTATGATTTTGTATTCTGCATACGTAATCGGTGAAATATATCAGGTCCATATTTTCTTCGTCGTTTATGAATAATAGACGTGTCGGCTTATGTAATTTGTGTTTGTACTCCGTGTAATGTAAAAGTTGTGTGGTGATATCTCGCCATTGGCATTAACTGGGTCTGATTTGATCTACGTGTTTGAGCATAGAACAAGTATAAATCTTGGTATTTATAAGGTGTCCTACCCAGGTGTATAGTATATTATATGAGTATTTATATTTTTTTAAAGTTGCTAATTATGTGTTTATACTTGTGAGTATAATATTTTTTTTATTTTCTTTTGTATTCGTATTGAAACGATTATTATTAGAAATTGACATTGTGTTTAACAAAGTGAAAAATATGAAAAATACGGAATTGATAAAATTTAAAATGGTTAGAAAAAAGATTGACTTGATGCTCAAATAGGAGAAGTTTAATAACATTTGGTAAATTGAATATAATGTATTGTTTTATCTTAAATATAATGAAAGATCTATTTCATAAATAAGTTATTATAAATTTGAAAATAGAGTATCCGTATCTTGGTATTAGTTGTAAGGGTGTTTTTTTTAATGATGTTGATGCCAATAAATTTATAAATGTGGTAATTTAACTTAAATACAAGTTATAATATGAGCTANTTTGGCTTTTGGCTTTTTTCCACATGTTCGAATCAACAGTTAGCCATGTGGGTTCAATTATGCTTATAATGACGAGTGCACAACCTCACATTTCGTACTTTTTGGGTTTCTACTTTTGGAAAAAATAATGTAAATTTTATGTGAATTATGATGTAGTTATGTTACTTTACAAAATTTGGTGTGATACCTCCATTTTGTTGTCGTTTGGGAAAAAAATTAAAGATGATCAGCAAATTAAAGATGTAATAACAGTACTTTAAATATGAAATTAAAACTTTTAACCCTTACATCCATTGTATGAAAACATGCACAATTTTAGTGCATGTAATCTTGACAATGGATTTTGTTTGTAATTTCTCTTACCCCATACATACTTATATGCTTTATTACCTAACGCTTAACATACTTGTTATGTTATAAATTTTCGATATCCATCAATTGCTAACTACCAATTCTCAGTATATGAACCAAATTCAATAGAAAACAATCTTTACTATAATTTGTATTGGATATGAACAATATCAATATAACTATCTATTTCAGAAAGATGTGAAAGAACTAAATGGAAGCGTTTACTCCAGTCCAATATAGGACATCTTACGAAATATGCCGAACATGAAATCAAAACTATTGCTCCTACTAAACTATGCAACATGCATTGAAGCAATCGTGAATACCAACGAACTCCATCAAAACAACCATGTACATTAAATGAATAATAAAATATTTATCTTATGTTATCGAAAATGCTTAATCGTTATACATATGCGTAAACGTATTATAAACTTTAGATTAATACGAGCTCCAAACAATTTTTATTCATATACTTTAATTTCTTTTATTAGACCATCATTGTTATCATTTTTATTCAGATGTCTTATAAATTAATATTAACTCTCATGTTTATATGTCATAAAAAACCCTAAGTTACAAAATTCATAAATCCATCAACTAAATTCTAAAAAAAAAAAAAATTAAACATATTGAAATCATATCTATATTAACACTTTTTCAAATTTCTTTGATTACCCTAAAGTTTTTTGTACTCCTATTGATTGTTTCATAGCTCATACTACAACTTATATTTAAGTTAAAGTTACCACATTTACAAATTCATTGGCGTCAACATCATTAAATGTAACGCACTTTCAACTAATACCAAAATACGGATACTCTTCTTTCGAATTTATAATAACTTATTTATGAAGTAGATCCACCATTATATTTGAGATAAAACAATACATTATATTCAATTTGCAACATGTTATTAAACTTCTCTTATTTGAACATCAATTCAGTCTTTTTTCTACCTATTTTCACTTTTATAAAATTTTTTTTCTTCATCTTTTTCACTTTGTTAAACACAATGTCAATTTGTAATAAAAAATCGTTTGAATACGAATACAAAAGAACATAAAAAATACTATGCTCACAAATATAAACAAATAATTAATAACTCTAAAAAAATATAAATAATCATATTTTATATTATACACCTGGATAGGACACCTCAAGAATTGAGGTCTCCGTACCTAGTAATTCAAAATATGGTAACATTTGAATGTGAAATGCCCTTGAGCTGCCAGGCTGTAAATGAGTACCTTATTTTGATCAGTTTAGTCATGGGCAATTATTAACATTTGGGCTCAATTTTTTGTTAGAAATCAGTATTTCTTTTTGGAGACGAACAATACAAATTGGTATCAATCTCATCCTTTTCAAGCCATATTCAAATTGAGCATATAAAGTTAACTAAATTTAGAAGTCTAAAAATGGCAGAATATGGAAAGCTTGTGGGTAGCACCAAATGTAATTTCATTTTCACCTTTTTTTTTGTAAATAAAAATGTTTTTTAGACCAAAATTAGTCTTTGCTTGTCATATTTTTAAGCTAAATTTGGTTTTAAGGAAGGCTACATAATCACGTATCATCCAATGTTGCCCGAAAATTTCCCCTAAAAGTCCGCCCCAGACATTATCTTTCAGCTAATATATCACGTCAGATGGGCGTGATTATTCATCATATTTTGTAATATTTCGTACAATACCACTTACGTACATGATTTATTATCATCGTACCTAAATACCTGAGAATTGTATATATAGAATTGGACAATCATCCCCCTTTGAGCTAGCTTTTAGAGTTGAGTTAGGTCCAAGTTTCAATCTTAACAATACCGCTGTCAGTAAAATGGACAATCTTCCTCCCTTGAGCTAGCTTTTGGGGTTGAGTTAGATCCAAGTTTCAATCTTAACAATACCGCTGTCCGTAAAATGGAGAATGTGGAACAAATTTTTTATTAAAACTCGGCGAATCATCCATACATACGATTTATTCAAGACTAAACTTAGAGCACTAATGTCATACAATGAGCCACATGAGAATTTCAAGTGATTCAACTTGAACATGGGAGGTAGCTCTAAAAATGAGACGTAGCTCATCATATATGTGACAACCCCTAAGGCTAGGATCGAAATCGAATCAACCCGATATATATAGATATCAGATTCACACGATAAACTATATGGCTAATTCATCCACATTGAAGCCAAATGTTTCATGTGACGATTTGTTTTATGTGAAGATTTTCTTATTATAAATATAGAAATAGTATTGCAGACAAAGCCAGAGTCAACCAAAGTACCAAACCTAAGAAAATAAGTTGAGAAGTCCAAAAACTCAGTTATACATATTATTCAACTGCCACATTTTAAAATAGGATGGATACACAATCACAAAACTGCCCCAAATGATCATTTTCCTTAAAAAAAAGGACTGCTTCAAGGACCAGATATATGTTTTTCTTTATAAAAAACTAAGCAACAGGGTAGTGCCTATGCCTCTATTTTGCTCCACAAAAGTCAATTCACTTTCGCATCAATCACCTTCCGGGCAAACGAGGGTAAACAGAAAGCCGCAGAATGGATCTGAGTAGGAGAAAGAGCAGAACATATTCACTGGTGAAAAAATGGAGAACATATCAAGTAGAAAGGGAAAGCAATATGTGCAAAACTAGTACCTCGGAGTTGTAAAATTTCAAAGGTCCATTTGTTTTGACATGACTAGTATCTGCATCAATTGGATTGATTGGTTTCTTGAAATCAACTGAGGGACCTTCGGTCGCGCAAAGCATGAATCCCATAACACCACTAAAAAGAAATTGTCCGAAAATATGCAGAGTGGTTAGTCTAACATACAAGCAAACAGATGCTCACCAAAACAACAGTTACTCATTATGATACTGAGAATTTTGGTTTGAGATCTTCATTCACGTAAGTGTAGAGATACATCAGGAAGAGCGTAAAAGAGAGGAAGAAACGAATTATGATTTTATGCATAGTTATCAAAGGCGAGCGCCTCGCGCCTCAAGGCGAGAGGCGCTACCAGGCGCGGCAACGATTTACAAAGGCGAGCCCAGGCGCGCGCCTCGGCTCGCCTTGGAAGGGCTCTCGGGCGCGCCTGAGATTGCCTTTTTTTTTTAAAATTCAGTGACAGAGAAGTAGCATTTGAAAATGCAACTTCTCTGTTTTTTTTTTTAATATTAACTTAAAATGTAAAAGGCTCAACCCAACCTTAAACCCTAGCAGCACAGTTAACAAATTAAATATCATAAGGTGACAAGAGCAGAAATGTGCAGACTGCAACAGAATTACAGAAGCCAACAACGTGACAACGTGAATAAGAGAAAGGCCAAGAACCATTTATTGAAGAAAGCTCAGGTATCAGTTTTAGGGACTCTGATGATTCGATGGAAGAAGATGAACTTGATTTGGATGATTGAAGAATTTTAATCGTGTTGCTTATTATAATGAACTTATTAATTATTTGTTGTTTTGTCTGACATTGTGACTTAATTATTTCATATTTTAATATATTATTCTAAGATAAATATATTTTTTTAAAAAATAAATAATGTGCGCCTTGCTTCGGTAAGGCGCGCGCCTCGCCTTGCGCCTCAGGCTCCAGAGCCCTTGTGCGCCTCGGTGCGCCTTGCGCCCTTGACAACTATGATTTTATGTGAATTCAAATGAGAATGAGAGAGAGAGAGGGAGAATATGCCTTGGGTATGTTGGTACCGTGGTCCAAGCGTAATTGACAGAGCCCTTGAAAATTTGGCGACAATTGGAAACAATATCTTCAATGATGTGCATGTGAAGCCATATGCTTTCAGCTTGAGTACATACGACTCCTCCTGGGCGAAGAGCCTTTGCCACTGACTCAAAGAAAGGCTTTTCAAACAACTCTTTTGCAGGGCCTGAGTGTAAAGTGTAAAGTTAATTAAACGTATGCAACCTTTTTAAGTACTTGAGAACATTTTTCCTGAAGACATACATACCTACTGGGTCTGAAGAATCCACTATGACTGCATCATAAGTTCCTTCTGGCACAGCCTTGAGAAATGCAACTCCTGCAGAGATTGAAGCAAACCCACTGATGTAATAATTCAATGCATTGAGAGGGGATGCAAAAAAATAAATGGAGGGTAAGGAAAAGTGAATGGAAGTCATAGCTGACTATACCGTCTCCAATGTGCAGGTTCACACGGGGATCATCAAAGCCGACAGACACACTGGGGAAAAATTGTTTAGATACCTGGGATATATCGGTCGATTATCTTAAATTAGCCAAATAACTATGTTCTAACTTCTGAAATTTGTTAACAAAAAATCAGGCAAGGACAGAGTAAATTGTGGATCATAAGCAGAATTTGCAGATAAACAACACTTATCCTGTTATCCATGTACTCGGTATCGGATAACAGAGAAAACTAAAAACCCAAATATTAAAAGATGAAAATATAAACAAATGTAAGGAAGTGAAAATATATGAATAACTTACATCAACTACCATCTTATCAATCTCACAGATGTCAATCTTCTCAACAGAGGAATGACGAGACACTTCTCGCAAGACACCACCATCTCCTCCTCCAATTACAAGAACCTAAAACAGAGCAGTACAGACCATGAATTGATGACAGTGAAGTACAGAATCATTTTTCCTAGTTAGGAATGCTCCCTTTAGAAATATAAACTTAAGTCAAGCAATTTGAATTGTCATGGAAGATTGGATAAATGCAAAGCATTTATCATTTATTGTGTAAGCTATTGTAATTTTTTGGCTAGCCACCAATACTTGGAGACAAATACGACATTTTTTTTACAAAATTATTTTTCTATGTTAAGTTTAGCACATATGTGAAGTTCTACACCCGAGTATGACACTTACATCTCTGTAATCTGAAATGTACTGATCCTTACCTAAACCTCAAAGATTGACAGCCACTTAGAATCTTAGATACTTCTACGGGAGATCAAAAACTTACTAGAAAGCAAATACCTTTTTTGGATTTGGTATTGAGCAAAGTGGAAGATGGACAATCATTTCTTGATAAGCACATTCATCCCGCTCTGTGAGTTGAATTACACCATCCATGACAAGAACTTTTCCATAAGTTGATGACTGAAAAAAAATAAACATGGATTCATGCATCAACTGACAATAATTGAAAAATCGAACTAATTCTAGAATCAAACCGATGTTAAGTGTTTTTTACTACACGGAGCATCACATACCTGAAAAACCAACACATTCTGATAGTCAGATTTTCCCTGGAATAATATTTTTTCTACCTTTAAAGAGTGTGCTTCTCCTGCATTAATTCCAACGCTACTCAATTGAAAATCAGAACTAGGGAAAAGCACACACGTTCTGAGCTGAATATGCCAAGAAAGAGAAATCAATATTATTCCGTGACTTACGAGCCTACTTCTCATTTTCATTATTGTTGAAAGGAAAATGCTACATTTCGGACATTCAAAAGAATTCATCATTCACTCAATGAGTGGCAAAAATGAATTCATAAGGTATGTAATAAATTCAGGACAAAGTAGACGGGAGGAGAAATGGGATTGAGAGAATGTATATACTTTAAACTCACCGTTCTAAGGAACTATTGCCGACAAGAGGCAAAGAGTTAGGCAGGAGCCATAAAACAGTAAAACAAAAAGTGATCGAATTAATCAATCCAAGGGTAGAGAAGAGAGAGAAACAAAAAGGGATCTACTACAATTTTCTCTTGATTGTGCAAAGCTCGAATACATACTTAAAACCACATTATATGCATGGTTTCATCAACTAATATTAAAACCTCCCATTCGAATACCGTCCAAAAACTCCAATTTCATATAAAAATCCCTTTAAGCAAGTTACACTACGTTTTTTTCTTAAATGAAAAACTCTGTTTCATTCCAAATTTTCTTGATCCATCACCTCGAACAGATAAGTAAAAACATGGGGAAAGTGAAACTTGCATATAGTTTCCAATGTGACGGATTCATGTACATGCAATTCAAATAACCGAAAAGACAGACTCATCCATCAACAACACACACACATATATAATATAAATGAAGAATCAAAGACAGATCCACACAAATAAACAACTTCAGTTCAGGTAAACAGAATTTCACAAAAACTCGCCAGGCCACATTGGGCTAATCTCGGAGAACCATCCAGGAATGACAGCAGAGATGCACTCGGGCAAGTTCTCCGCTGCACCGCCGCCGCTGTGGTTGACTTCCATCGTAGAACAGCCGTTCGGTCCCTGGTTCTCTTCCTCGCGCGGCTTCTTGAGCGGCAAATCAGTGGCAGATTGAACCCCTTCTGGCATGAGTGTATAGGTTACGCTGTCTCTATCTGCAAGTAGATTGTCCACACCAAACAACCCCTTATACGCACCTCCTCAACACGTGATTGCGTTTGGAACGACACCTCTCAAATTCCCTATCATTTCACCGCTTTATATTATTATTTTTGATATTTTTTTAACATATCATATCCGTAATTATTGGACAAGATTTTGCTCTTCATATTTCTATAAAAATATTTAATACTAAAAAATCTAAGTATTTTATATTTTCTCCTTTACCGATTTATATATTTTTCATTTTTTCCCCTCTCAAAAAATATCTAATTAATAGAATTTTATATCAGTTTTTACTAATATACTTCTATTAATTAATTCTTTCGATTGTCTCAAATATTTATTGAGTATGTCTCTTGTGATACGGTCTCACAAATATTTATTTGTGACACATGTCAACCCTACCGATATTCACAATAAAAAGTAATATTCTTAGAATAAAAAGTAATATTTTTTATGGATGACTCAAATAAAAGATCAGTCTCACAAAATATAACCTGTGAGACCGTCTCACACAAATTTTTGTCATATTTATTTTAGTTTCTATATATAATAACATTTTATTTTATATTTTATTAATATACTCATATTAACTTAATCTTTAAAAACAATCAGTATTTATTTTTAAATTTTGCTTTTCAAAGATAGAAGAATTTAAGGTCGCATTTGTATTCATCAATTGATTTGGAATCTCCCTTTTTTAAAAATCCATAAATTTTAAATCCACATTCTTACTTTTTTTTTTTACTTATTTATTAACTATTGCAATAGATTTCAAATTCTCACAAAAATCGACAGATCCTATTTTTTCATACAAATACAACTTGAGTAAACTTTTATTTCAAATTCAAATTTGAAATTTATTAAATCAAGTTGACTCAAAATTTAATTGAAGAATTTGAAATTTCTATTGTTGTTCAAATATTTTTTTCCTTCTGATTTCGACTCTACTCTCTAACCTAGTTATCTGAAATCCATTCATTTCAGACCCTCCTGTCTACAAATTCAAATCCTATCATCCAAACACAACTTAAAATTTATCCTATTCTTATTTAATTTAAATGATCATATCATTCGCAATACAAAAAATTATTATAAAACCATCGTAAATTTAAAATCCCTAAAGTCGTCATATTTAATATTTATTTTAATAAATAAATAGTAAATCTAATTATAAATAATCTCTAAATTTTACCTGACTGTTTATTTTCCAAAAAATAAAAATAAAAATCCTCAACAAGTACGTATGTGCATAATTAATTAATATTTGCATCACACAAAACAATTATTTTGTTATTATAGTTTGAAGAAAATAATGATTGCGTCGTTATTAATGTCAGATGGTAAGTGTAAAATAAAAGGCAGAAGTAGGGATTGGGAAAAGCGTACTCTTTACTCTTTTCACCTATGTCCAGTGGGCAAAATATCCATATGTTTGAATTAAGATTTTATATTTTAGCATTTTTTAATATTTTAAATTGATTTATCTGAAATAATATAAATTATACAAAATTTACAATATAAATTTTTTTACAAAAATTCAAGTTACCTGAACTGCTAATGAATGTGGCTCCGACACTACTAGCCACATTTATTTAATTTAATTAGATAGATTAGAATGTGGCTCAGACACTGGCACATTTACTAAATGTTAATCTAAAAAAGAATATTCTTTAAATTTAATTTACTTTGTAAAAATTTAAAAATAAAAGAATATTATTATTTTCAACTAATCGAATAAATTGAAATACAATACTTTATTTATAATAATACTTATATATTATTATATCATTATTTTAGGAAAACGATATGATCCTTTTGGCATTCAAGTGCAGTCTACTCGAATGCAAGAGCACAAATATTGGGAAGGGCATCACCAACCCGGGCAGCTCTCGATATCTTGAATCATGGGGAGATTTAACAGACAGGGACGATACAATGATGGTGATGGGAAACAAAAAAGAATATATGATGACCGGTGGATCCCAACCTTCCGAAAGGAACTAGCATCGCACATACCTGAAGGTGATGATGGTCGAGTGCAAACATTGATTACTAATGGACAGTGTGATGCTAGTATCTTGAATAATCCGTTTCCTGAGTGCGGAAATACAGAGGATCCCACTCCCAAGCACCCAAGAACAAGACAGAATTTATTGGTTCTTTGAGGTCAAAGGTAAATATTCGGTCCGAAGCAGGAACAAGAAGGAAACTGGGTTTTATGAGCCACCGAATAACTGTTATGAGAAGGGGTTATGCCGCTGGTGGACATGGTTATGGTCCCTTAATCCACCACCTAAAATAAAGATATTATTTTGGCGTGTGTCTCATGATATCATACCGGCGGCCGTGAATTTATCCAGACATTATGTACCAGTAGATGAGGGATGTCAATTGTGCGGCCATGGCAGGGATATAACTATCCATTCATTATCGTTCTGTCCACCAACTGTCCACCTTTGGAAGCCATAAAGTTCTACCAAATGCTGAAAATTAACGGTACAGCGATGCTGGAGCTATGTGGCTGGCTACGGGAATCATTTACAAAAGCTGAATGTGAAGAATGTATTATACATATGTGGGCGAGGTGGAAGGAAAGCCAAAAAAAAATTTCATGCAGGAATAGGATATCACGTAGCCAGCAAGGTTACAGACATAGAATGTCTGGAAGAGTACCTAAAATCTATGAATCAAAATAAGGCTCCACAAACGACTTTTCTAAAGCCAAAGACTAGATACAGAGTAGGGGTTATTGCATTTGGTCAGAGTATAGCCAAACCACATTCCGTTTGTTGACGGGGAACTAACGGCAATCCAAGAAGATCTGAAGATAGCTAAAGAACGGCATTGTGTTCCCATACAAATCGCATTAGATTTTCTATTTGCAGTGCAAGCAGTCACCAACCCAAGTGAAAATTTAAGCTACACCGGTATCCTAGTTTCTGAAGTTTAGTAACTACTGGACGAGCTTGAGCGAACTAGCCTTATCCATGTTCGCCAAACATGGTCACACATAATCTTGCTAAAAAAATTTTGCCCCCAAATCCCACTTCTTGGGATGGTGGGACTTTTTTTTTTTGTTGAAATCTCCTTTACTTGACGATCTACATCAATAAAAAGTTCAAAGATTTATATATAAAAAAAATTACTCATTATATATAAAAATAAAGAAGGTATAAGTCATTTACTACCTTCTAAACATTTCTTTTCATTAGTGCTAGTTAATGAAGAAAGAAAATAGGATAAAAAATATATGCTCCAGTAATCCAAGGTGAAAGCTGGCAGGCCGACTAATCATCCACCAAAAAATCTACAGAGTTCGACCAAGTTCCAATGCCAACGGGTGCTTATGTGCGTTTCATAGAAAACTGAAATATTACAGAACAATATCGCATCCTTGAGGTGAGGACTGAGGACACCCACCGGCCAAATCTAGGCTGCAAAACCAACACTTTGCTTCATGTTTTTTAACGGATGCAGCAAGTTTCAGGGGAATTAAGATTTCAACGCTCAGGCAAACCAGCTTGAAAGTGTGATTGAAACAGTAGTACAGTACCTACTTTGCAGAAACTGGAAATTTTTTGAAGACCAAAAGAAAACGAGAAGACGTACCAATACACCTCATTTCAACCTATGCTTTAATCTGAGATAGCTCCAGTGATAACAATAACGTAGCCTTAATCTAAGTCTCCACATTCTTCTATTTATTCACAATACAATCCCAGATGTAGTTTGCATCGTTTCACCATTACCAAATGGATTGGTTTTCCATTCAATAAAAAGACAAACAGTATTATACAGTAAAATATCCAGTAAACAACATGACCAACACTCAATTGCCCAGAATACGGCACCAAAATTACGATATCACCTTTCTCATTAGAACAAGAAAACTAAAAACAATATCAACAGTTTAAAATACAAGACGTAAACTTCTCAATTACATTGCACGCATAACAAATACCTCATGCTTCTACACAGAACGTAAATGATCCGTGTGTACCAGGGACAAGCAGACTGTTAAAAGAAGTCCTGAACCTTCTATGGACTTTATAGTTAAGAAAGAAATGCCCCTCGTGCGAATTTAATTTTGTTCCCGTCTCATTTTCAAATAAGAAAAGTTTCTTTGGAAATCCAAAATGGCTTGCACCAAATGCCGAAGTCCAATCTCTGGCCAAAGCTCGTTGGGGGAGTACAGAAGGGATGATGCACTTTGCCATAGTAGGAAATTGCTTAAACGGGTCTCGCCTGAAGTACGTATTATGATATCAGGATCAGGCGCAACAGCCATACGCATATGTTTCTCGATATCTTCCACATCGATGAGCGACTTGCCTTTATTTTTCCCATTACATCTTAGTCCAATTAAACCATATCCGGCACCACTACTGTCAAGGACTCTGAACTCTTCTGATTTTTCTTCGCAAGTTTTTTCAATGGCATGGACAATCTCATCTGTTGACGTATAGGCAATGCAAATTGATAGCACAGCTTTTGAATTATCAGCAGTTGCGTCCATAGCCCTTTTGGCTGCCAACTTGAGAGAATTGCTCAATAGTTCAAAATTTCCAATAACATACACCCTTACTCCGTATTGGCTAAGTACATACTCCCCCTCAATTAACGATTCAATCTTTTCTTGAATCAACTGCATAGTGGATTGAACTTCTTCAGGCCTTCTTTTGAAATTTTCTATGCTAAAAGCATAAACAGTCACATATTTCACATCAAACTCGTAACAATATCTTAGCATGCTCATAAGAGCAGAATACCCCTCCTTATGGCCAGCCCCTTCTTCTAAATTTTGCTTCTTTGCATATCTCCGATTTCCATCCATGATAAATGCAATATGCTTTGGCATAGGTCCAACAGATAGAATAAAAAATAAACATCTGCGCAGAAAGCTTTTCAAATCTTCAAAGAATTGAGTTGCTAGATTACAAATCTTGCCCTCCATAAACACTTTAAATGAAGTGTGACAAACCTTTGATGAAATTAGCCTGATAACAACAAAAAAATCATATTATCCACTATACATGTTGTTCTAAGCTCATAAATAATGATTTATGCCCGTGGAAGAGCAAAGTGGTGGCTCGCTGGAGGGAGCAGTCCCCCTCCTCCTTCAATTTGCTGGTATATGTATCTTTTTTTAATGTATAAACATAGTTCAAATTCGAAAAGTTTTCTACGTAAATTTTGCCCCTCTACACACCATTTCAGGCTCCACTACAGCAGATTACTTTCGGTCGCACCGGGGTGTGTTCTTGATTCGTCAACTAATGCATTTCACTTTCTAGGATCAAAGGAATGAAACCAGCAGGGGAAGATAGCTGTCGCTTCTTTTAGCAAGAATCTTGAGATTTTTGGAAACAAATTCACTCGACAAAATAATCCTTGATTCACAAAAGTGATCAACTTTTTTCCTGATAAATTGATCGATCAATGAAACACATACTCCAGAATAAAATGAATAAAACAATCAAGATTCTAGGCTCCAGCAAACATCTTCTCAATTTAACAAGCTCACGTGTCAAATCAACCAAGTAAGCTTTATAAATCAATGATAGCAACAAATTAAACAACTCACAAGAAAAAACTTCACCCTCCCCAACGGAAAAACTCAAGACATCCGACATCACATAAACTAGAACAGAAAAATTCATATTTACATTCCATAACAAGATTATCCGGATTTAGATCACTTATACCAAGATATTCAGTGATAGCACCTGGCATGGATACCACATAAACATAAATGTGGAACCTTTACACAAATTTATCTGAAAGAATGACACTTACATAGATGAATCCAAGAAAATATATGGGACGAACTCAGAAAGAGAGGATATTCACCTGGGTTTTCCGAAAATATCGTGGCAAAGAGAGGAAAACTTGATGCAATGGACGAATCCGACAGTGATTTTGTTCTATTTTTCGTTTTTCTGTCGTTTGCGCATGGAACAATGCTCATGAATTGACCCCTCGTATTTCAATTGATTGAAAGTCTCTCGCAACAGATGACACACGACAGTAACAGTAATTAAATTATTGGGAGAGGTGGCTTCTCACCTAAAAAAGCCATTGGCAATTTCAAATGATTTCTTGCATCACTATATTTTACTTTAATATTACTTTTGATTTTGACCACTCAAAAGTCGATTCTCGAGTATTGTTTAGATTCAACTCAACTACTAGCCCGCGATGTCTTGGCCTTATGATTAAATTGATTTCATATTCGAGTTTCTTTGATTATAGTATTTTTTTTAATTATTTTGATAATTTAGTTGTTTGTTTGAATTTTGTTCGATGTAAGCAGATCTTGGGTGCACACTCAATTTTCATCAATAGTGTGGACGGTTACATTATATTTTTGTAGTTTGAAACAATATAATACTTACACTATAATACGACCCACTCGGCCCATAAATGTGGCAAACCTGGATTTGGTTTAAAGGAAAAAAAAAAGAATTCTTTTTTGCCCGTGTTCTTGGGGAAACGAAAATTTTGATAGATTGAGACTTGTACTCAATTTAAAAGCTAGTTTAAGAGAAATGAAATATTTTCTAAGTTCACATATATGTACCTCTCAAAGATTTAATTGACGTGAGATATCTAGCATTCACTGCTTACGTTCTGAAATGAACAACTAGAGCTTTAAGTTTACAAGAAATTATCGAATATCTATAGGACAGTCCAACACATAACGATATATTTGAACTCTGATATCATGTTAAGATTTAGATTATGACATAAATGAACCCCAAAAGTTAGCTCATGAGAGGAAGACTATCCAAGTTTATATATACAACTCTTAATATCTTAATCCTACATATGTAAAACATCTAACAACATATAAGAGCTTTCATATTTTCAATGATACATATCAATGATTTGATTCAACAATTAACCAGTTGTTACATTGTGATACCGTCATTGGGGAATAAATGTTATGCTTACGTATCATTTGACTAATTGATGAGAGTGTAAAGATACATAATATTAACTAGTTACTCTACACATGCATTGCGTATATATACAGTCGTTTTTATCATTATCGATGGACTAAAGTGAAATTTGACAAATTATAGAGGGACTAAATCGATATTTGAATTGCTGAAATAAAAAAAATAAAAATAAAAGTGTGAGTTGAAATTGAAAAAAAATAAAATAAAAAAATGTAATATTAGTATCATATAAGAGTAAAATTGGAAGAAAAAGTTGATGTCGTTCCTAGATAGTTACTATCATTTCCTCAACTTTAATAAAATAGTATAGATATACTTGGATAATATAATGATATATGAAATCAATTCTTTGTAAAAACTGAGCAAAGTATTGTACAAAAAAAATGAATAATCAATCAATGTCTTATTCTCCGTATCAAGCGATGTCTAACTATACCTTTTTGTTTCTCAAGTGTGCTGTGCTATGTGCATAGGTGTAGACAGAAAAATTTTTCTTGCGGACAAAAATTTTGTTCAAATTAAAATAATAATAATAAGAAGAAATAAGAATTATATTATTTTAATTTTTAGGATAAAAATAAAAATTATTAAAAAATAATATAAAAATATATAATAAAATTCTTCTTAAATCGGTGATTGTCAAATTGGTGAAACCAGGATTCGAACTACATTTCACTAAATATTGCTTTTCTGCATTGTTTTCAAGACACAATCAATAAGTATGTCCATAAAAAAATTAACATATTGAAAACACGAGAATCTCATACACCAAGTAAATTTATAATTAATGACAACATAAAAAACTAGTGAAAAGAAAAAATATTTTTGAGAGCATACATTGAAATAATAATAAATTAAAGGTGAAAAGCAATATGTAAAGGTTTGTTGTCCTTTGATCACGACTACTGAGATTGCTAGAGAGATTTGTTGTCCTTTGATCATGATAAACAAACTATTAACAACGGCGAAAATTAATTGTTTCGACACGTTTGATGCTACTATTCCCTTTGGTGGCTATAAGATGAGTGGAACTGGACGGGAAAAGGGAAATATAGAAGTGAAGGCGGTCGTCATCCCTCTAGTCAATCCGGCATGGTTGTAAATGCATGAATTGATCATAATGCAGCACTTTTTTTAGACCTTTTTATAAAGAAAAATTGAAATAAATTGGAGGATTATGTTTTTGTTCATTGTTCATCTGTTTTCTCTCCGTTGAATAATATGAGTCAAGCTCGATCGTTTTCTACAAGAACTTGTCGTAAAGCTGCTATATAAAAATATTGTAATATAAAGATTTCTGCAGATATGTATATGTTACAGTTTCATTGATGTACTTGATTCCAATTTTTGCTTATATTGGAATGATGTGTTACTTTCTGAAACACGGCGAGCTTTCTCAAGAACTGCAACAACACGTTCCATCGATGGGCGTTGCTGCTTAAGCCCAGTACAAGATAAGGCCAGCTTGAACAATAGCTGAAACCCCTCGACAGAGTATTCTCCATTCAGTTTTGGATCAGCGAACTCTGTTATATCCCCTCCTTTCATCAGATTTTTAGCCTGCATGAAATAAAAATATTGGGTTTATTTTGAGGATAATCCTAAATAAGAAAGCAAAAATAATGGAAATTCCTCACCATTTTACTCAGAGGCATTGGTCTTGTAACATCAAGATTAATGACTCGTTGTCCCGACAAAAGTTGCAGAAGAACAATCCCAAAACTGTAAACATCTGTTGATGGATGGACGTGGTGATTTTTCTGGTACTCGGGGTCGACATAACCAAGTGTCCCTCGAACTTCAGAGCTTACATAGGATTGCCCCATGGAGATAACTTTTGATAATCCAAAATCGGATAGTTTTGCTTGAAAATTTGAGCCAAGAAGTATATTTGTGGGCTGCAACATACAATGTTAAAATTCTTTGAACTATTGGAGGAAAACATGCATTTAAAAGAGGTATAATTGGACAAAAATTTACCTTAATATCACGATGAACAATGCAGCCTTCATGAAAAGTGTGCAGAAATCTCAGCCCTTTGCCACAGTCAATAGCAATTTCCAGTCTTTGGATCCAAGTTAGAATTTTATCTTTACCTATAACGTAAAAAATTCATAATGAATCCTTGTTCACCTAAATATTCAATCCACAATCAAGGGAATAACATTACCGAATAGCCATCCAGAGAGGTTGCCATTGTCGCAGAGTTCGTAAACAAGAAAGCTCTCGTCTTCTCCATCGCAATGGCCCAATAACTTGACGAGATTCGGGTGTTTGACATGTGATAAGCTTGTAACTTCTCTGATAAACGTCTCCATGTGAGCGTCGTTTGTAATGTGTTTAACCGCGATATGCCGGCCATCTGATAAGATACCCTTGTATACTTTTCCTGTTAAAAAAGTATCATTACAACATCAGAAATTTGACTGCTGTCTTAACTGTTTTTCATGCTATATGTCAGATTCTAACCTGCTATTCCTTGGCCAATGAGGTTTAATTCACTAAGATTGTTTGTAGACAAGTAAACTTCTCTTAGAGATATCTCAATACTGCTGGATTCTTCAGAAACTGATGCTACACTTGCTGTCGAGTTAAAAAAGGCAATGTTATCTTGACAGTAGACTAACAAGTATCACCAACCAATCTTAAAAAACGCATACCTTCAGTTATTTTTGGTGGTTTTATTTTACTTGGTTTTCTAAGCAAAACTACCAATGCAACAGCTACCACTACTGTAATCCCTATCACACCACCAATCAAAACTTCGAGACCTGCAAACCTTTCAACAAATTAATAAGCTTTTTCAAAAAATAAAGATACACATAATACAGGTTCTTGATTTCACCATACCTTTAACGAACATAACCTTCTTTACATTTCTTTCCTGATCATCTGCAGAAGATTTGAACAAAGGGAAAAAAGTATCATTTTTTAGATCAAGAAAACTAATACCTTTTTTTGGCAAGTTACCTATATGAACTCCATTTCCAAGGCACGAATATATCGATTGAATCCATCCCGAATCCTGAATTTTTCGGCTTGTCAAAGAAATCAGCAACGAAAACTTGCAGATATCAGTTTCTTCCTTTGTTGAGACATTGCTCCTGTTATCTGAAACAACGATCCGTTCCCAGGTTCCAAAACAAGTACCGCACTCTTTATCATAATCACCATCTAAATCTATATTCTCGCAACCTTGATCTAAACTTTCCAAAGCACTTCCAAAGTTTGTAACAACATCCGTCACTGTGTAATCAGAACAACCTCCAGCTCCACTCGTTAGCTTATTGAAACCACAGGATGAAACGTTGTTTAAGCAATCTTTTTGCCTTGTGATGTTCAAGAATATCTTTTCTGTTTTGTTAGCATGGTTTGATAATCCGTATAAGTATCGTTTAAACTGCGATCCACAGCTTTCACTGGTTAAAAATCCATCCCAGTTCCCTCCAATGATGTTTGAACCATTCCCATATGAGGGCATTTCCATGTTCAATACACATTCATTTGCCAAAACTTGTAAAAATGCAGAGTAAATAATGATGGACAAGGCCAAATTTATAAAATTATTCATCTTACCGAAGGCTACAAAGGATTCATGGAAAGAATTAGGACATTCATCTTTCGCAACACGAAATATTTCATCGAACCAACGGATGTTAAAAGATTCGCTAGTCAGGATGGCGAAATGCAACCAAGATCAGTTCATTTGAAACGAGAAGATGCCTGCTATAGGCAAATATTATTTTGAGAACAGTGCTGAAATTTAAGATTGGACTAGAAGTTAACCAGTGAAACAATTTTCATATTTATAAAAATGGTTTTTGTTACACTGAGTTCTTGGATTTTTGTTTCCTTGAATGAGTCTAATACATCCCTGGAATAAATAATTGACTTATGGAACAATGTTAGATCCTGTCTGCAAGCAAAAGGCCAAGAAGACGTGTACAAAAAATACGATATAAATAAAGCAATTTGCTCAGCTGTCGATTCAAATATTCGGCAGAAGGGATAGTAGGAATATTGACATTTATTTTTCTAATTAACGTCTCGTTCTATATAAAAATTATAAGAGTAGTTTTCTTGTGAAACGATCTCACGAATTTTTATCTGTGAGACGGGTCAACCTACCGATATTCACAATAAAAAGTAATACTCTAAGTATAAAAAGTAATAATTTTTCATGGATGACCCAAATAAGATATCTGTTTCACAAAATATGACCCGTGAGACCGTCTCACACAAGTTTTTGCCAAATTATAAAGAACCAAAAATATAATAAAAATTGTGTATGAAATATAGAATTTATGTCTATTACAAAGTATATTATTATCAAAATTTTCTTATTAAATTGAACATAAGCTCATTTTAGTTTCGAAGGCTTTAACTTTGAAGATTATTTATCTACTATTATTACTACTTACATAATCATTTTAATATTATAATAATCATGTTTATTTATTATATACTTTATCGTCAATAATAATTTGTTTATTTGTTTATTTTTATTATTCCATTTCCCTATCTTTCAACTCCGTTTGTTGCTACTCCGGGCCGCAACCTCCTGGCAGAACCCCCAATCAAGTGGGCCGAAAAGCAAATAGTTTTTTGACCCATTAAAGTTTTTGGCCTCACGATATGACAAAATAGGCGTCTCCTTCAGATCCATTAGAAGCTCATGGGCTTTATATGGAGGATACCACTTTTCAAGTTAACCATCGTTGACCAGTAGGAAATTAGTGATAATTCATAGAATATTTTAACCATTGTTGACCAGCAGAAAATATTTCTCGGGTGAAATTGACAAAATGTAAATTTTCAATAAATTAGAAAGATGTTTAAAATTACCTTGACAATTAATAATGAACACGTGATAGATATTTAATTAATCCCAAAAGCCAATTGAAATTTATCGAGCCATTAGTTTAATTACCCTTTGATAAAATTCTAGAAAGGGAAATTTTTTTAGGGATGATAATTTTTCTCATGGATTTGGGTACTGCAGGAAAAACTCGATATAGTGACGGAGATTCTTATTTTTGAAAATCTTCAAAATAGTTTGGGACGAATATGTAGATATTATCCTCATCCTCGAACTTCCCTCGAAAAAAATATTGATAATAATAACATTATTTCTAATAATAATAATAATAATAATAATAATAATAAAATTTGATTCCTCGTCTTGCTTCTTCGAACTCGAAACTGTGGGGATCAAATCTCCATCTCTGTCCTTTTTTTTTTTTCAAAAATATTAATAAAGCAGGACGTAAATTTCTCGAACCCGAAAAACCATAGATCGGAATGTGTGTGAGATCGGAGATAAAATTCGTGGACGAAACTCTTACTAATTCACTGATTAAAAATTTAAATTCTTCCAATTTGTTTTCATGACACAAGTCAATTAAATTATGGGCTTTAATTGCTAGCTTTTATCCATCAAATTTCGAACCCCAAATCACACCTAGAATACAAGGACAATCCCGTCACCCCCAAATTATGGGCTTTAATTGCTAGCTTTTATTCTCGTTCGAAGCACGGATGAACCCGCCATGGAACCCCAAGGAAAAGACCATTTTCTCCTAGACTGGAAAGGTCAACTATGCCATTTCAGCACCTCAGGGTAACCTTTTCACCTGTTTCCAAGTACCCCTCTCCCCACGCTCCATTATCGTTCTTGTTTCTCGCCTTTCCTCTCTTCTTACCAAACTGACAATCAAGATTTGTTCTTTACTCTGTCATGCACACCTCTCTCGTTTCTTAATTGTTCTGCACAATTAAAAATCTCATCTTTTTCACCAAACATTTCGCCATTGCTGTTCTTTAATAATCTGTTACCGAATACTAAGCTCCCTGATTTCAAAAGGGTTGTCTTTCAATTTTTGTTTTTAAATATTTTGAGGGATTCTTTATTTGAAAAATGGAGAATCGGAATGGTTTTGGAGACTTGAACTCAAATGTGGGTGTTTCTAAAACCATGGCGTTTCTCATAGATTTAAACGAAACGCCCATAGTATCATCTCGTGAGAGAGAAGGTACCACATCGATACGTTTTGTCTGCGGCAGAGAGGTCGTGGCTGGAAGAAGTGGGACAACAAAAGAGGAGCAGCGGGAGTGGAAGTGCTTCCGCTGTTTGCATCAGAATGAAGGAGCCAGCAGCAGCGGAGGAACTGGAGCTGGATTCGATATAAATGCTTCACCACCACGGGAGGCGGAGGGGGTTTACCCGGCTGACCAATTGAGCGGCGGGAGGTGTTAATTTGTTTCTTTTAATTTTTTCATCTGTCTATTTATTTATATAATCTTTGTTCTTATTTGAAATTGATTCATAAGTTTTGACCTTTTCTATTTCCGAATGTATTCTTTATTTTTTGTGTTGAATTAATTTAGATTTTGGGTGATTAGTGCTATTTTTTTTTCAACACATGAAGATTGCTTGTGGTGATGCTTTAGAAATCCTGTTTGGAGGATTAAAGAGACGCCCTTTTCTTTGTTTTTCTTAATGCTTTGGATACGGACTGCATTCCTACTTATGTTTCGTGTGTTTCAAAATTTATTCATGAATGAGAATCCTTGTATAAAAAACTTTAAGAGTGAGGAATGTAAAGTTATCCATGCATCTTGCATAAGGTATGTGCTGATAATTGGATGTTGTACGAATTAGATAGGGAAATTGACAGATTAATTGGATGGCTGAATGAAAATAATACGTGTGAAAAAGAACTGAAAGAGTCAGTTTTACTTTTGAAAAGTAACAAACTGAAAGACTCGGAGTACACTGAAAAACACATCTTGTGCAAAGGGGAATCAAGTCAGTTGATTTCCGGCCTTAAAAGAAAGGCAACATCTTCTGGTTTTCTGGCTACAAAGGCCATGGACATGTTGGAAAAAAGGTTTGGTCCATGCTTAGTTCAAAATCTGGCTTCCACAGTGTTTGCACAATATTTGATTTGCGGGCGTGTCAGGTGTAAATATGCACCGATTTGTGTAAAAACAATGAAAATCTAACTTCTAGGAATCACAACGATTATGGACACTAAATTTGTATGTTAGTTATAGTCTGCTAAACAAATACAACACCAAAACGAAAGAAAAGACAATAGAACTTGATGAAATAAACTCCCAACATGATATGTATCAACAAATCAGTAGGAAATTACAAAAACATGAAAAATATGACAAAACTAGAATATGTACAAAGATGCTAAAATATAAGTGGAAGCATGAAAAAACTTGACCAAATCTATGAGAATTCTGTAGGGATTTGCCTGGAGTTTTTGCGATGTCTTTTTTTTTTCCTCTGTAGCCGATGCCCCATTTATTCCTAGCAACTGTGCGGTTCTTCTCCACAACCCCATGATCCATGTTCTTCCGCTTTTCATTCCACGAACTCTCTCTCTCCTCCCACGATTTTCTCTTTTTTCAGCACCTTGTGATCATTTTGAATCGATAGGAATTGATCTGCTACCTTTGATGGGCCTATATAATTTAATTGGCCTTGTAATTAAATTGGTATTCTATAATTAACTATTTTGGCCCAAACAATTGCCCCTCAAGCATTGGCCCATTGGGCCCAAATGCTTGTATGTGAGCCCAGTTCGACTCATTTATTTGCAGCGACCCACAATCATTTTTTTGTGAATTGGACTTGCAGCAGTGGGCTAGGCACCCAAGCCCAATCTGTATTGGGCTTTAAACCACTATCTCTTGGGCTTCTTTTATTCACTCTTCAGATTCAAACTCTGTAGCCGCTTTCTTCAACTTCCTCTCCGCCCCTTCGTCCGATTGCTCTTCGCTGCTAGTGTGGAGGACCGTCGCCTTTCGCATTTCCAGCACTTCAATTCTGGCGCCCTCAAACTCCTTCCGATCGTTCTCTGTTACCGGCTCCGTCGTCGCCCGAAGTCGTGGTATGGCCCAAGACTCTACATCGGCGCAACTTCCTGAATCCAGCGTCGCGGGCACCGCCTTTGCCCAAGCCAC
This sequence comes from Primulina huaijiensis, assembly GCF_012295235.1. Classification (NCBI taxonomy): domain Eukaryota; kingdom Viridiplantae; phylum Streptophyta; class Magnoliopsida; order Lamiales; family Gesneriaceae; genus Primulina; species Primulina huaijiensis. Next base: position 6,067,857 of record NC_133317.1, on the reverse strand, counting down.
CGTTGTTGCCCCGTTGCCCGTGTCGTTCCCCGGCTCTGCTATCGGTCCCAACTCCTTTTCAGTTGCCTCTGGGTCTTCGACGGGCGCGTCTTCGAGTTTTAGTCAGCCCCTTTTTGCAAGGTCGACCGCTCTTCTTAGCTCGAATCACCACCCAACGACGGCCATGGCGATTTTAGACGCTCCCCCAGCTGCGTCTGTTCCTTCCACGCAATCTGCTCCCTCGTTGATCCCACCAGGGGTCGCACCGGCCTGCGTGGAGCTCTTGGCGCAACCGACTTCACCCTCTACTGCCATTGGTATTTCTCCCTTGTTTTTCTTGAGTTTTATTCGGTGTTTCTTGGCTCCCAAGTTGTTGTTTGTCTTGTTTGAATTGGAATTTTCTTCCTTGCTTTGTATGATGATTTTGTGGGGGGAGTTGTGGCTTAGTATCGTCTGGCCATTCACTAGCATTTGCCTTGTGGATGGGGCAAAGCCGCAAAGGGACCATTGTTTACATCTGTAGCAATTGGCAATCTGATCGTTCTTGCATGCGTGCAATGGTTTTTAACCCCAATCAATCTGTCGACTCCGGCTCTGTCCCTGTTGTCATCCCTACTGATACCGAAGAAGATAGGTATGTGGTGTATTTTCCCTAAGGAAGTGTGGGGAATTGCTTTGTTTATGCTTTATTGGTTTACAGGTTGCCAGCTACCGCACTTTCTTCGTCTCTGACCACCTCCACCATGCTGGCTCCATCCTCGAAAGTAGTCGTTCCATCTATTCTCACCTCAGTGTTGGCCACTTCCGTGATTCATCCTTTTACGTCTACGGTGTCGGGTATGTCTTGGGCTTATAGTTCATTTGCTTTACCAAAGGGTTTGAGATGCCAACATATTTCTTGTAGGTGTATCCGGCTCTAGTCCACTTACATCCGAGTCTGGAGCCTCTCACAAGTCTGATGTTGTTGCTAAGGCTGGGTATGAACTGTCTCATCCATGGTTGTCTGTCTTCTTCATGTATTGCATTAGTTCTTACTTATCTGTTGCTCGGACTGCAGGACCAAAGCCTCAACTTCCCTGGCCCTGTGCGACATCCTTCCTGCCCGGATAATCAGTTTCCTCCATCAGTCCATCGGTTGCTCTTTACCTTGCCTTTACTGCACTCTAGGGACTTGTTGCTTTCTAGACCCCTATTGCCTCATAGTGAGCCATCTCAGTTTAAATCTTGGCCGCGGGTTCCCGAAGATTGGGTCGAATGGATAGATCGCTTGGAACCTCCTTTTGGGCGACAGTGGCGCCAACAGGGCTTGTGGCCACTGGTCATAATTTCTAAGATGAAAATAACCAAACAGTCAGTTTTATTCAAAGCCCCTCAAGATGGAATCTCTGGTGTCAAACATGATGATGATCCTAGTATTTTTGAGAAACGATCAAGTGATTTTTTAGCTGATGATGATGTGTTTGCCTTGCGAGTGTTTCCATCCACTACCTGGTCCACCCCGAATCTGCCTAATTCTCTACCTGCTGCCGCTACTCCCTCTATGGTAATCCTCTTCACCTGTCTCTTTGTCTTGGATATCTCTACGTACTTGTCACACCCAACTTTGACTTTGTTTATTCGACAGGATCTGAGATCTCGGAGGGCTCGACTCAGGCTTATTGGCGAACCTGAGAGCCAGGTTGATTTGAGTTTCTCCGATAACATCTCCTCCGTTACCTCCAATCTTGAGAGGTGCACACCGTCTATGGAGGCGCTTGCTCATGCCAAGATGGCAGTTCGAAACTTCCTCGGCCTTGGCTTGCATCAGCTTGGGGAGTCCCAACGATTAGCCATGCTTTCATCTGTCTCTATTCTCAAGACGTTCACCAGAATTTGCTACCTCAGGCTTTGATATACTTGATGACCTTCCGACTATATTCTCTCGGTTAGATGCCGCCTTTGCCACCAGTGCAAATATGATATCCCACCGCACATTTTTCCAGAGTAAGCGCGAAACGAAAGAAGATCTAGACAAGCATGACAAGGTTATTCGTGAGCAGATTGTCGCAATAACAGCTAGTTATGATGTGGAGGAGGCTGAAGTCAAGCGACTGGAGGAGGAGATTCACAGGCGTTGAGCCAGGATGGTTACTTTGTTGGATGATGCAGAAACTTTGGAGGCTACCCTCTTGGAAACCAGGAAAAATTCACATGCTATTGTCCAGCAATTTCTTGGCCTTAAGGATGATTACCACATCTGGACTAGCAAACTTCAGGAGGCTGAGAACACCGAATCAGAGTGTCTGGCCAAGTGGGAGCAGCTCCGTGCCTTATTTCTGTGAATTATTAGCATGCAATAATTGTAAGCGGTTGTTATGTTCAGGGAACTTGTTTTGTAGACACTTCACTGCCGCATTTCCTCTTTTGGACTTTTCTGTTCTCATGTACCTTCTTTTGCTAATTTATTCTTTTCGTGTACGTTGACACGTTTTTTCTTAGCAGGTAACATGGATTGGCCATGGGTTGGCCTCAGTTCTCCGGTTCATTCAACACCTAAGCCTTGGTGTCGTTTGGGGCTTTTTGAAACATCACGTCCCCAGAGTGTAGTAAAGGCAAGGGAAAGAGCAACTGATCGACTTATGGAGACTACTGATTATCCGGGTATGAAAGATGTCGCACAGGGCCAATGGTAGCAAGGGCCAGGGAAGTCGAGGCTTTGGTCTTGCAGTCCGAGCAATAGATAAGTAAGAACTAATGCAATACATGAAGAAGACAGACAACCATGGCTGAGTTTTTCGCTGTCTGGTGGAGGTGTCGATACCTTGACCTGATTCCATCGGTAATCCGACACCCTGGTATGGTCTTGTATCTTTTCACATGCATTTATGTCATCAATATCTGTTATTTTAGCATCGTTTTGGTGTTTCCTGAAGGTGCTCGGAAGCGAGGCTTGATTTCAGATGCGGACGCTCATGTTGCTGCCAAACTCACAAAAGTAGATACCCAAGGGAGTTTGAAACTCAAACAGAGTTCAGACATCGTGTCACCAAGCGACCAGCTTGATTTGTCATTGTATGGCGGCGAGTAGAAGAACAATCCACTACCAAAAACGTGGGATGGATGTACTGGGTCAAGAGTATAGCAGCAATCTCATCAGGGGAGCGACCGTGAAAATCGGGAAAAACACCAACCCAGAAAGGTTGTGTCAGGCAAGAAACGCTGGGTCGTGCAGGTAGGTGGAGTGATTCAAGTTTTAGCCGCTGTAAATAGTCCATCAAATCAGGGGCTAAAAGAATAAGACGGCTTCCCATCAACGAAGTAGTGCGCAACATAGTCGGAGGACCAGCGAAGAAGTCCATCACGCCAGGAAAGTAAGAAAAGACCCATATTTGCAAAAACCACAATACTCCCCCCAGTTTGGAAATAGGGTCATGACGAACACACTGATTCAAACCACGATATACAGACCCTAGAAACATGACTGTCAAGTTATACACTAGGTCAGTGCTGAGAGAACGTGTTAGCGGCAAATATTCAGAGGATGGTTTGCCAGACGAGGGGCAGAATATGCAATGACATACCAACACCCAGAGAAACATGATGTGTTCAACAACGGAGGGAATACCTGTACGTGAAGACCACTCTTTAACCACAGCCCAGTAGGAAGGATAACAGTAACGAGTGTGAGCCAAGGTCGGGGCAGCAGGGTCATCAACGAAGTAGGGGGAGTCGGGCCCAACTACAGGTAATCCCAGGAACAAGGATATGTCGTACGAAGTTATGGATAATGGACCGAATGAGAAGATGAAGATGTTGCAAGAAAGGGGACCAAAACCTAAGAATGCAATCGAATAAAACTGACTGTTTGGTTATTTTCATCTTAGAAATCATGGCCAGTGGTCACAAGCCATGTTGGCGCCAAAATGAGGTTCCAAGCGATCTATCCATTCGACCTAATCTTCGGGAACCTGCGGCCAAGATTTAAACTGAGAGGGCTCACTATGAGTCAATAAGGGTCTAGAAAGCAACAAGTCCCGAGAGTGCAGTAAAGACAAGGGAAATATCAATTGATGGACTGATGGAGAAAACTGATTATCCGGGTAGGAAGGATGTCGCACAGGGCTAATGGTAGTAAGGGCCAGGGAAGTCGAGGCTTTGGTCCTGCAGTCCGAGCAACAAATAAGTAAGAACTAATACAATACATGAAGAAGATAAACAACCATGGCTGAGTCGTTCGCTGTCTGGTAGAGGTCTCGATTCCTTGATCTGATTCCAGTGGTAGTCCGACACCCTGGTATGGTCTGGTATCTTTTCACGTGCATTTATGTTTACACAGTTTATTTGTCATCAATATCTGGTATCGATCCCACCAGGGGTCTCACCGGCCTCCGTGGAGCTCTTGGCACAACCGACCTCACCCTCTACTGCCATTGGTATTTCTCCCTTCTTTTTCTTGAGTTTTATCCGGTGTTTCTTGGCTCCGAAGTTGTTGGTTGTCTTGTTTGAATTGGAATTTTCTTCTTTGTTTTGTATGATGATTTTGTGGGGAGTTGTGGGCTTAGTATCGTCTGGCCATTCGCTAGCATTTGCCTTGTGGATGGGGCAAAGAGACCATGTTTACATCTGTAGCAATTGGCAATCTGATCGTTCTTTGCATGTGCGCAGTGGTTTTTAACCCCAATCAATTTATCGACTTCGGCTCTGTCCTTGTTGTCATCCCTACTGGTACTGAAAAAGATAGGTATGAGGTGTGTTTGCCCTAAGAAAGTGTGGGAAATTGCTTTGTTTATGCTTTATTGGTTTACAGGTTGCCAGCTACCGCACTTTCTTCGTCTCTGACCACCTCCACCATTCTGGCGCCATCCTCGAAAGTAGTCATTCCATCTATTCTCACCTCAGTGTTGACCACTCCCGTGATTCATCTCTTTACGTCTACGGTGTCGGGTATGTCTTGGGCTTATAGTTCATTTGCTTTACCAAAGGGTTTGAGATGCCAACATATTTCTTGTAGGTGTATCCGGCTCTAGTCCACTTACATCCGAGTCTGGACCCTCTCACAAGTCTGATGTTGCTAAGGCTGGGTATGAACTGTCTCATCCATGGTTGTCTGTCTTCTTCATGTATTGCATTAGTTCTTACTTATCTGTTGCTCGGACTGTAGGACCAAAGTCTCAACTTCCCTAGCCCTTGCTACCATTGGCCCTGTGCGACATCCTTTCTGCCCGGATAATCAGTTTCCTCCATCAATCCATCAGTTGCTCTTTACCTTGCCTTTACTGCACTCTAGGGACTTGTTGCTTTTTAGACCCCTATTGCCTCATAGTAAGCCATCTCAGTTTAAATCTTGACCGCGGGTTCCTGAAGATTGGTTCGAATGGATAGATCGCTTGGAACCTCATTTTGTACGACAGTGGCGCCAACAGGGTTTGTGGCCACTGGTCATGATTTCTAAGATGAAAATAACCAAACAGTCAGTTTTATTCGATTGCATTATTAGGTTTTGGTCTTCTTCTTGCAACGTCTTCATCTTCCCATTTGGTTCATTATCCATAACTTTGTAAGACATATTCTTGTTCCTGGGGATACATGTAGTTGGACCCGACTCCCTCTACTTCGTTGATGACCCTGCTGCCCCGACCTTGGTTCACACTCGTTACCGCTATCATTTCTACCGGGTTGTGGTTAAAGAGTGGTCTTTGCGTACCGGTATTCCCTCCGTTGTTGAACACACCATGTTTCTTTGGGCGTTGGTCTGTCATTACATATTCTGCCCCTAGTCTGGCAAGCCATCCTCTGAATATTTGCCATTAGCATGTTCTCTCAGCACTGGCCGAGTGTATAACTTGGCGGTCATCTTTCTAAGGTCTGTATACCGTGGTTTGAATCAGTGTGCTCGTCATGATCCTATTTTCAAACTGGGAGGAGTATCGTGGTTTTTGCAGATATGGGCATTTTCTTACTTTCCTGGCGTGATGGACTTCCTCGCCGGTCCTCCGACTATGTGGCGCACTATGAGGGAAGAGATAGAAAAAGATAGTGAGTAAAGCGAACAAAGAGGTTGATATCCACATAGTAAGTCAGAATGGCCGACTTTATAGATGTGTGTCTAGAACCGGTGTGGATAACGAAAGACCATTGCCCCTCTTGCCACCAGAGTTTTCCAACGAGCGATGACCTAAGCAAACATTCTGTGGTAAATTGTAATTCAGTGGCATCTGTGACTAAGGCAAACTAAACAGAGGAAGATTTCTCCACGCGCAAAAGGCAGAAAAATGTAGCTTTACTGGAGACATTGCATGTTACTGCTGGAATTCATCAAGTGTCAACCAGTGAGAAACAAAATCGCGGATCTAGTTTTGTTGAATCCCCTCAGGAACCAGATTTTCCGTTCAAGTTCGAGAAGATAATGGCCAGGTTCAACACTCCAAACTCGGTCAAGGATTCTGTGACAGAAATCGGGCTTATCGGTAGTGATGGTGTACTTTATACCAAACAAGTGCACTAATCTCAGCAATCCTGCCTTGAGTTTGGCCTCCACGAGAATAAATAAGGCCGGTTTAGCAGAAATACCCTCAGATTTGAGAAGTTGGCAGCCAAATTCTAATAATGAAGCCAGTGCTTTGGAAGAGGGCTCTGGTGTCAGAAGAATGAAATATATATTGATGAGTGAAGGGGTTCAAATTTCTACCATGAAGGATAACAACAGCTCAGAACTTGGGGTATCAAAAAGCAATATAGTTCATGAATCTTCGTTACGACCATTAGCAGGCAGAGCTTCTGAAGTTCTTCGGTTTCTCAAGACTATTTTGGTTGATATTGATGATGCTCTACCTGAAGATGCTTTAAGAAATTCGAGGACAAATCAAGAGAAAAGACGTGCATTGCGTGCATTTGTTAAAGCTGCGAAAACAATTTATGAGGTATGCCCGGCTTTCTATTCCATGATCTGATTTCTGATTTTCAGAATATTAAATTTGGTGGATGAACTTTTTACCATATATACCCCATCTTTTGCCTCCTTGACTAGCAAAGGTAGACCCTAGAAATACATCTAGGAGTTGACTTGAAGTATTGAAACTTGCAGTTAAATTTTTTTTTTTTTGGTGAGGGGTTGTTCTCGCTTTCTGCTAGCTCTGCGTATATTGCCCAGGAATCGTATAGTTTGTTTTATTTTCCAAGATTTCTCATTTGTATCCCTTGTTCATTTCAGATGGTTCAAGCTCTTGCAATTAAAAGTGAGTACTTGCATACCGATTGGTGGTATTGGTCATCCCCGTCAACTGGCTAAAATGACCACAGTCTGCCCTATCTTTGTGTATCTACTCACTGGACTCGGCCATCTCGTATGAGAAACCTTTTCCAAATGGCGCTAGAGAAATTGTACCAAAAGCTTCCTTGGATGAGGATGTACCTCAAAAGACAATGAATTTTGGTGACTCAAGCAGCCCGCCACGGCAGAAGACCTCTGAGTCTGAACCTACTGAGGTTCCAAGAACAAGGAGTCGATCTAGCAAACGGACGAAAGATTTTAATGGATGAGATAGTCTCACACAATGTACAATTTTGGTTGTGATGTGGAGGAAGCTTTCTGCCCGAGAAGGCTGTAGTCTGTGGCTTTCACCTCCCTTGTGTATTATTTATTCATATAGGTGTATATGCATCATCGTAGTTACCCTTTGAATTTTGTTAACGAAAAACTACATATACACAGGCGTAGGAGACTGATGTTTATACATGAAGCAATCTGAAGGGCAGTTAGAGTTCATAGTTGTAAATATTATGTTAGTTACTCGTCAACTTGAAACATTCTTCCAGCATTAAAATGGCTTGGATAGGTTGCACGTTGTTTTTTCATTTGGAATAATGAATAAATCTATAAATAAAAAACTACTACAAATATTGGGTTTATCTGGGAAAGTTTAATGTCACAAATTATCATCCATGTGAGTAGTTTTGACTAGTTAATCAAAAATCGAGATTCGGTTCAAACAAGATATTGTGGTTACGAATTTCAGAAATTTTGCAACTCTACATAAGTAATACATTAATACAAAATAACCACACAATTGTAAAACAAATCCATTGAATCACCACTTTAATTATTTAAATCAAGGGTTCTTCATCTTGATCCTCAACTTTCTTGCAACCTGTGCGGCTCTTGGATGCACTGGCCTCTTACTTCTATCACTCTGCTCCATTTCTAGCCAATTTATCACCTTCAATATAAGTGATTGTGGGAATTTCCTATCATGCATTTCCGCCCCTCCTTTCGACTTTTTCATACCCTTTTCCAATGCGTCCTCTAAAAACTCCATGAACCAGTTTCCTGCTTCAGTTTCAACCTGCCTCCCCAGTTTGATAGTGTTGGATAAACTACAAGATAAAGCTGGTTTTTTGTTCTCGTCGCACTCGTTTGCAGATTCCATGGCTGTAAAGGCTCCCTTTCTATCCAAGTTCACTTTTTGGTTGATTGTGGATGATTTCAAATGCTTTCCCAAGATAGGCGTTTGCTCGATTCTTTCGGGAAAAGCTGCTATGGATTTGTAAAGGTCAGCTCTTCTTTTCGATGCATTTGATTCTGAGTTCCGTTGGTTCATTGAATTAGGCACTATTTCATGTAAAACAGTGCTGTCCCCTTCTTCATCTTCCCTGGGTTCTGCACGAGATTTTTTTGCCATTTCAGTAGCAGCAGTTGCTGCTTGAATGGACACTATTTCGGCAACGACTTGAACAATCTGGTTGTGGAAATCAAGAAACTGGTTAAAACAGCTTTCCGGGGCATCGGGTTTAGCTGATCTGGTCAAATTTGAAAACATCCTGCCAGCCACAAGGATTAATGCATCAGCTGAGCCTGTACTTAACAAAACAAGTCAAAAAGGAAAAAGAGAGCACGGGGGAGACCAGCGGAGATGAGTAATAGATTTTTTTAGAACATAAGTTATGTAAAGACTGCAATGGATCCCCCCCGCCACAGGTACAAGAAATTTCTTTACTTGAGAGATCGAACAAGATTTTCAGTGGCTGAAGCATCTCTAAGTGCTTGAAGTGCAATCTTCTGTGCTGTTTCTCGCTGTTGAACTGCTTCCTATATGCATTTTCCATAAGAAGTCAGCCATTAGACCTCAACTAATACATTTAACTCAATTATATCAACGAAATATAATTTACCTTTCCAAGGATGCTAAGCTTTCCTGGTAAGTTGAAATGAAGGCTGGTGTCATCTGTGAAATTTGAATAACTAGACTTAAATGGTGAATTTGAAATCATCTTTGATTTTGAGTTATTCTCTGAACTTCCACCAATGGGGGGAAATGCAGTTGGAATCGCATTCCTCAGTCTTGGAGGTGGCGTTGAGCTCTTTTTTTCCTAAAACACAAAATAATTGCCCATTAACAGCACAAACTGGAAGCTTTAAAGACTCAAATTGAATCTGACAAAAATGAACTTACAGATATGTTTAAAGGGCTCATGGATATCATTTGGTCTCGGTCACATACGCTCTTGCTCCTAGGAAACTTAGACACGGAACTGAAGGCAAAACTTTTCCGAATTATGGGTAGTTCAGCCTTCGCCTCTGTCATTTTAGACAAGAGAGCGCCCCCAACAGAAGATCTTACCGCACTTCCATCCCTCATCGTTTTCCCTCTTATCATAGGTGACATTTGAAAATTGTCAGCAAATTTCACTGCACTATGAGGCCTCTCTTTCATGGGTGTGCATTGATCGAAATCCAATGGAACTGGCTTCAAACTTCTTGGCGATTCAAGAACTTCACTTCCATTAGGCCCTTTCCCCCAAGAACCCCTCCTTTGACATGATGAACTTTTTCCATTGGTTTTTTGTCCTGCTTTCTCCCCCTTTTGCCTCAACCCCATTAATGGCTCAGGTGTACCCACCAAAGGGTGCCTTCCCGGAATCGGTTTAATCCCTTTAACCACCGGAACAGGCGACCCAGGTTCTAACTTATCCACATAAATGAACTGCCCCAGTTGCACTTTGTTGCTCAGAACAAGATCATCTTGATCAAAAGGCAGGCTCGCGTAAATGGAATGTGAAGAATCGGATATCTTGATGTAAAAACCATGTTTCGGCAGAAGAATTTTTTCATCCAAATCTGCAGGCACAATATCCGTGACCTGCAGAAGGGAGCTCCTGTGCTCACTTGTGGGCTTAACCCCTGTATTCAACCCATTTAACAGCTTCAACAGAATCCCGGGTGCCAAAGCCGCCATTAATAAAAAAAATGGGTTAAACAAGCAATCAAAGTACCCCTTTCTAATCCGAACCCAGCAATTATCTTTCAATTTCAAGAAAAAAAAATCAAGAATGAATCAAAATATATATATATTATTTTGACGGTAAATCCAACAAAGATAGTAGTGAAAATGCCCGGGATTTCAAAATCCTTTGGGTTTCCTTTCTGAATACTTCTACTTCTAGTGTGCCAATAGATCTGGGCAGGAATTAGCATGGAGAGAGGACTCAACGGTCAATATCTTCTGTAGCAGCTATGGATCATTTTTAAAATACTCTGATTTTGGAACGTTGCTGATAATCCAACGGTCATGTACTACGACTGTGGGTGACGTCATATAAAAAGTTTTGAATTTAACGCTTTTTAGTTCATTTTCTTTTATTATGCGCAACCGAAGCGCTTTAGCCTCTGTGCTTAAAACGCTATTCATTTGGTCTAAATTAGTCATCGTCTATAATATTGTCATTTCATAATAATTAGTTTCAACGCTGTGTGAACATATATTTATATATAAATTTTTTAATCATTTAATAATTTAATTTGAAACAAAAGAAATAATATAAATATAGAAATATTTATAACTATGTTAGGCAATAAATAGTATGTATTATTTGATCGATTGATTAAAAAATTAGATAGAAGGTTGAAGAGATAAAATTATGGAGAATAAAAATATTATGCCTAAGGGGTTTAATTTTAATATATAGTATAAATTTTTTAAAAAAAGAAGATAAATTAATACAATTTTGTGAAAATTATACTTTTTCAATTTTATTTAATCAGTGTAATTATTTATACTTCAATTTGTAATCAAAGCTTTGTCGTGAGCCCAATAATTTCTGTAAAATCCATTCACTAAGCCCATTAGAGATAGGAGACCAATTATAAAATGAGTGGGCCTAGGTCAAGTTTTTACTAACAAGGCCTGAAAAGACTGAACCCACGACGGCCCAAACCCAGTAGATATTTCGCTTATGAATCTAGTCTAGACTGAAAATTGATAAATGTATATAACACAATAAATTGTGAACTTTTTAGAGACCAAAGATACAGTCACGGATCCTCGTTCCTTCTCAGCCCTGGCCGAAGCGTTGGAGTACTACTATAGGAGCCACCGAATCTACCGCGTGAAGAGATTCTGTCCTGTCCCGGCGGCGAATGGTAAGATTGTATTCTTGAGATGCTATATTCAGTTGAAGTCAATCTTGCCCTAATTTTCGTGTTTTGTATGACTTGGGACTTGTGTATTGCTATTGTGCTAAAACAATCGAATCTTGTGCTCTCCAAAATTTCATATTCAGTGTATGAATCCCAAATCCGCGGATGTATTTACTTTGAAATCTTGACTCTTCTTTCTTTCGAGTGTTTGGATGATGGAAAAGCCCTAGAATGTTATGGGCTTATTTATTTTACTCTGCCTTGTTTCCCCAGTTCGGTTTAGTTTATTGGTGAAACTGTAAGCTTGATAAACGACATATCATTTATTGGTGCTTAGGTCTTGAAGATGCTTGTTTTACTTGACCGAATTAAGCACTTCTTGTGGTGTTTCGTTTCCCTTTATCAACTTGCATAAACAGTAGCTGTATACGTTGGCCTGTCTATTTGGATTCTACTGGCTAAAGTGAGAAGCTGGAGCGTGAGTGTTGAACCTTGGAAGTCAACTAGTTGAATATAAATTTTCAAGAATTTTGGTGAATGCCAAGGATAAATTTAAATTATGAGCTCCCGCTCCCATTCTTACCCTTCTATATATCTAATTTTTAATCAAATCCTGTAACTAGGGTTTTTTGGCAGAATCTTAATGAAGAAGCTTTCTGTGGATAGCCATCTTTAGTCTAGGAAAATGGTAATAAAAACCTTTAAGTTTTCAGAAGTTGCTATGTCAATTTTTTGATGGATTGTGCTGTGAATCTCAGACATAAATTCATTTTATTGCAAGCCGTTGGTGTAACCGACTGAGTTGTACCGACCTTTATTTAGTGTGAAACAAAATTTGTTGGGACATGTGAAGCCTAGGATCTGCTTTCCTGATATTATATGTTCACTTATGAATTGTGGAGGCATAAATAAATTCACCCAAGAAGTAGGCATCTATATTTGCTTAGTTTCTGTCTTTCTCCCTTCCTACTCTAGCCATTTGGTGTAATGTGCATGCTCCACTGGATCATTTTGAGGATATCAATGCCAGAACTTTTAGTTGTTTAAACGAATTGCCATTGTTTTAAAATCATATTCTTGCTTGAAGGTTTTCAGATCAAGTGTTTTTTTGGGTTCCATTCGGAAAAAAAAAAGGAAAGAAAGAAAAAAGAAAAAATAACATGCTGTTGAGCTTATGGTCTGATGTATGTTTCAATCTGAAAATATTGGTGCTTACCAGAGTACAATTTACTTGTTCTTTTGAATATTGATGGTGACAGACTCCTTGAGGTTTCATAATTCAATCTCTTCATTTATGTCCTTTTCCTTTTTTTTCTCTTTTTTAAAAATTTGAGTTTCTTGTAAGTTACATGATTAACTGCTGTATTTATCTGTTTCACCGGCTCTTACTCTATTAAAATCTAGTTTGCAGTTGTTGATGGATAACTGTTATTTGAGCATATCTTGCTAACACACGAGACATCATCTGGCTTTCTTTTAAACTTTTTGGTGGGAAAGCAAAGTTTCAAATGGCTGGTCTCTTGTCTGGTGAGCCCTCATATCGTGGAGCACCTGAAGGACATTCAAGGATTTCCCAGGAAAAACCAGAAGAAGGTGGTGGGCAGTGGTATTTCTCTAGGAAGGAAATTGAAGAAAATTCCCCTTCTAGACGAGATGGAATTGATTTGAAGAAAGAAAATTACCTGCGGAAGTCATATTGCACATTCTTACAAGATTTAGGCATGAGACTTAAAGTGTAAGTTTTTTTCCTGTGGAGATTGGTGATTCATCAAGTGTAAGTTCTCGTTAGCGGTAGAAGTTCTTAAATAAGCTCTATTTGGTTGATTTTCTCGCTTTTTGTTTGTTTTATTTTATTTCTAAGAAGCATATGAATTCATGTTCGTTTCACAAGCATAAACATCACACAACATTGACTTTCTGCCATAGAGATATTTTGAGATAGAAGTGATATGATGGTCATCTGTGGTATCAAGTGAAGTATTTTTATACCCTGAGAGTTATATCGATGGATTGTGTGTATGCATGGTGATTACTATTTATATGCCTGCATATGTTTTCTTACTATGTGTGTAGCATATGCATAGTGATCGAGGTTCCAATTGTGAGTTTATGTCATGTTTATTTTATGGTGTATGTCTAATGGAAGATATCCATGCAAGGGAACAATGCATGTGCTAGGTAGGATATAGGTAACAATTCTTGCTTCTATCTCTTTAAATGTCATGAGAATAAAGGGAGAAGGAAAATTTATGTTTTAATTTCCTTTTGTGTCTATGTAGCATATGCTCTTTGAAATTGATTGTGTTAGTTTGTTTACTGCTTTGCAAGGTATTACCATAACTTTGTCTGAGTGGAGACTTGGGTGTGTTATAGCTATTGAGCTTAGCAAGAAAAAAAAGGAAAATTCCCTGCCCCAATTTATTATTTCAGTTTAGAGATAGGGTGGATTTGTATCTTGGACTGAAGGATTCCCTCACTGCGCTGCGGTTGGCAGCCCTAATCGTCCGACAGCTGTCTCACATACCAATAAAAGGATTGGGGATTTGATGGCATCATTTTAAGAGGCACACATATGTGCTAGAATTTTTTATGCTTCTCGCTGTACATACTTTCGCCGCTAAGAATAGGCAGGCTTGTGCCACTGCCATTAGTCTTTAGTGTCTTCTTCTTATCACTCTGTATGACCATCGATTTTAGGAATTATCTTCGATTGCCAGCTTGCTCTTATTATGTCGAAGATATTTCCTCAAACCACTGGCATCAGCCAGCTTATCATCTTTTTCGACTTAGAAATATACCCAAGTCCCTGTTGAACTGTAACAACCCTCTTATCCAATGGTTCTTAAATCTCATAAAAGGGAGTTGACTTGTCTCTTCAGTCTGTTTTGGGGCTACTTTGTTGAATGCTTGTTGATTTTCAAGTCCATTACTATAACAATTGTTCTTCTAGGCAAAACAGCCTTAACTGGCAGATGCCTCCTGTTGGTTATCTTTAGAATCTGTTGACATACTGATTTAGTTCACCATCCTGTTTTTTGGTTGTTAACTGCACTTTAGCTTTTTCATTGAAGCGTATGAATTTAAAATGCTATGAAATTTATCTTAGCTCGATGTTGGATGTTTCATGATTGCAGGCCTCAGGTCACAATTGCTACGGCAATTATATTTTGTCATCGGTTCTTCCTTCGTCAGTCCCATGTGAAGAATGATAGGAGGGTGAGTTAGTTTATTCTCCCTTTGCTCTTAATTTGGTTTGGAGTTGAGGACTTCTATAGTAAGTTGCTTCGGTTGAGAATGAGCACACATAATGTTTACGAGATTAACATCTCGTGAACTGATTGTGGATATGAAATTCTTCTTTCTTCAGAATCTTTCTAAAAATAATTGCTTGTTCTATTCTGGAAGTTATGAATTGTTGAATCAGGGCTACTTGTAAGTTGGGGTTGATTTTAAAATGAGAAAGGAACACGATGTGATTGTTGTGTTTTTAATGGTTTTATTTTTAATCTTCCTTCTCATGATGGCAGTTTATTATACAATCTGGAATTTTTAACTACTGTTTACATTTAATGTTTGCTATGGATTGTATAGAAAATGGCACTTGTATCTGTTGGAGTTTTACCACCATGAAATTTAATCTCCAAAGTTTTATGGCTACCTTATTTAAATGCTTTTCCACCGATAAGAAATTTTTAGGTGACTGTGTCAAGCTCATCAACTTCTTCAAGTTAGATGGTGTTGTATCTTATCCTCCAGTTACTCGTTATGATGGTTTTTGCTGGAAATGTGAATCAAGTAGGAGTGTGTAACAGACTGTTCTAGTTTTCGAAGTGAGAAACTGAGACCTAATGATGGGATTTATGACTAAATTCTTTGGGGATTTATGACTAAATTCTTTGGGGATTATTTGGTGTGTGGTGACTGTTGTCTATGTGTGGGTGGTTGTCGTGGCTGGATGATTATGGCTATGTGTGTGCCTGTTTATTCTGTTTCATCCCTATGAAGCCAGATCTTCGATTATGATAGTCAAACAGGCTAAGTGAAGCCAAAAAGATAGGTTAACAGTGAGAAAAAGTACAAAACTGATGAATTTATAAAGATACGCAACATATAAAAACTTCAGGTGGAGATGTGTATATTCAGTTGAATCATCTGTGTACTGTCACTTTCTTCAACGACTTTATTGTGAAGGTGATTAAAAACCGGGTCTTATTTCCTCTTCTTTGCAGACCATTGCCACAGTATGTATGTTTCTGGCCGGCAAGGTTGAAGAAACTCCTCGTCCTCTAAAAGATGTAATTCTCGTGTCATACGAAATTATTCATAAGAAGGATGCTGCAGCCATGCAAAGGATCAAACAGAAGGTGACGTTACTTTGTTCCTGTAGCTACTTTCTAGTTGAATTTAACTGGTTGAGCCTGATTGTTTGTTTGCATCTGCTTTTGGCTCACCAGTTTTTCAGAAGATGCCTATATATGGAAAACTTTTTGCAAGTTTGCAATCTGAATTCTTTGTTTTTCCAATTTGGATTTTGTGATGAGGTGTTGTCTCTCTTTTATATGACAGTCATTTATTTTTAATCCTTTGTACAGGAGGTATATGAGCAACAAAAGGAACTTATTTTACAGGGGGAAAGGGTTGTTCTGGCAACGCTTGGTTTTGATCTTAATTTACAGCATCCATATAAACCACTTGTTGAGGCAATTAAGAAATTTCAGGTTGCTCAAAATGCTCTAGCTCAAGTTGCATGGAATTTTGTCAACGATGGGTATGATATTTTCTTTAGATGAGTCATGATAATATCCTATCCATGGCAATTCTTCCTGCATTTGACCTGAGAAAACGGAACGCAGGCTCCGGACATCTCTATGTTTGCAATTTAAGCCCCACCATATTGCAGCTGGTGCTATTTTCCTTGCTGCCAAGTTCCTCAAAGTAAAGCTCCCATCTGATGGCGAGAAGGTTTGGTGGCAGGAGTTTGATGTCACCCCCCGCCAATTGGAGGGTTGGTGCCTTCCCTTTGGTAGCTTGCACATCAACATCATGCTAGCATGGAATAGGTCTCACCTCTCTAGAACACGACGAATGTTCGAAAAGATGGTGCTTCTTGTTGAATTTGATTTTTTTAGCTCATAATTATGATGAAGGGGATTAGGGAAGGGTCTAGGATAATACGCTTGATTGCAATGGGATATAAGATAATCCATCAACTTTTTCCCCATTTTTTAAATATTTCTTTTCGACTGGATGTCTTGTTCTTTGCAGAGGTTAGTAATCAGATGTTAGAACTCTATGAACAAAACAGAGTGCCACCAGCTCAGGCTAGTGAAGCCGAAGGGAGTGCTTCTGGGGCTCAACGACCTCCATCGAAAGGCCCTCCTACTGAAGAGCATGTTACCAATTCCCATGGTGGTGCTACTACGAAGGCAGTTTCATCGAAGCCAGCACAATCAAGATCACTTCCGGATCAGCCATCTTCTGATGATCACAGTGGGCTTTCAAGAACTACTCAAATGCAAAATACTGAATATGGACGATCCCAAAAAGGTAGCAATTTGGATCTCAAAAGAGATTATGAGCTTAATGATACCGAGAAGCGTGAATTTGAAGCAACACCTCGTGTTGTGAACACAGAGGATGTCCAGAATAAAACAAGGGTTGGGAGTGAAGGACATGGAAATCGTGATCAAGAAGGGAATTCGGGTCGGATTGAAACAAGGGATCCAGTAGAACCAAATGATAAATATCACGGCAAAAATTTGTCTAACAAGGATGGTGCAGTTGTCCAGTCACCTCAAGATGCTATGAAAAAAATCGACAGAGAGAAGGTCAAAGCAGCCTTGGAGCGGAGGAAGGCCCGCGGAGACATAACTCATAAAACGGACCAAATGGACGAGCTTGAGAGGGAACTGGAGGACGTTGAAGTGCCTGGTGAGAGTGAAAAGATTAAACACGAAAGGAAAAAGCAAAGCTGGTCTAAACCTTCAATTAAACAAGACCATGAGAATTCTCAACCCATCAAATTTCCATATGAGGCCAGAGATGGTCATTACCAATCTACTAAAGGGCAGTCCTCATATGGAGGTGATTTTGATCCTGTAGAGGAAGGAGAAGTCGAATCGTTTGATGATGAACGGTCACCTAGGACAAGCATTCGCAAAAGAAAAGCAAATAGCCCTTTGGAAAAACCACAGGAGGGAAAACAGCTGATTGATCATGTATCAGGATCCCATAAACAAAGTCACCAGGAGTATTCAGAGGATAGAAATGGAGTGAGGAGGCTTGATCATTCAGAAAGAGGCAACAAAAGGCACGCACAGGAGAACCATGTTTGATATATTCACTGATTGCTCAGGTATGCAGGGAGCACGTCTTGTGTTTTACATGTTGGACCGGAAGTATTTTTTGATCCCCATTGGTTTGATAAGACATATAACCAAAGAAGTTTTATGACACTACTTGATCATGCAAACCACTAATTGAAGAGTGTTGGATCCATTGCTACGTTGGTTTACCTTCATTATTGGTTATCCTATACGCTGTCATCGAGAGCTTTATGTAATAACGGGAAAAGGAAGAAGAGGAGATAAAAATTCTAGTGTATTTGTGAATGGTGATTAGCCAAGTTTATGTTTATCTTCGAAGTAAAAGGAACCAAGAAATGGTACAAAAATATTGCAATTTTGAGTGATTCGAGATGTTGAGTCCAGTTTGATGTCTACTATTTATTTCTTTCCGTGACATTATCCTGGATTTGAAGCCCGTTACGTGGCAAATGTTGGGGCTGTCTCTAAAGTTTGAGTGACTGATGCGAATATTCTGCTCTTGTGCATTATTAGTGATTTCTGAATCAACTGCTACATCTGTGTGGACCAATGTTCATGTTTCAACTCTATCGGTAGCGTAAATGAATGGACCATTCATATATTAATTAAAATAAGTAATAGATTTACGCTTTTATTTTAAGGAAAAAGGTTCAATATTTTATAAAAATCTATGAATCATTTAATAACTTCGAATAAAATGATAAAAAAATATAAATAAATTTGTACATCGAAAAGTCACACTTGGCCAGAATTTAAATTTTTATATTTAATTGCTGTCTGGGAAAATAAAGACAAATTTAGGATAAATTTACAAATTTACTTAACAATTTTTATGTCATATTTTAGATACTAGTTTTTTTGGGAGACAATTAGATACTAGTTATGTAAAAGTGGTGTTTGAAAATGTGACCACCAAATTATTATTTTTTTTAAAAAAATTAAAATTAGTAGGGGTTTTTTTTGGTGACAAATACGTGTACGTTCAGAGATAAAATATATCCAAACATTAACATATATATCAATTTTAATTTTTTTGTGCATTGGATTACAATTTTCTCTGAGAGTTAATCTCCAGCAACTATCAATATATAAATCATAAAAACCATTGTGAGATGGTTTCGCGAGTCAATTTTGTGAGACATATATTCTATTTGCGTCACCCATGAAAAATATTATTTTTTATGTCAAAAATATTATTTTTTTATTGTAAATATGAACAAAATTGACCCGTTATACGAATAAAGATCCGTGAGATCGTCTCACAAGATACCTATTCTATATAAATATGTTTTATCCCACGAATATAATTCTCCAAAGCCTACTTTCACACGAACCTTTGAATATCAAGATGCTCGAGTCTTTTATCCTACTTTTTTTTAGGAAAGGCTTAATCACACATTTAGAATCTTTCCAAAGGGGGAAAAATAATGTGTTAAAAGATTTTCAACTGAGTAGCATAATTCTTCGCATGCAAAATGCATATAAATGGATTTTTGGTGACTGGAGAATCAGGGACCATTTATGTATATGTCCATGGATATACACCTCTGCTTAGCAGTAATCAATTATGCTGACCAAATAATATTTATGACCCGTCACTTCTCAACTTATTTTATTGGTTGGATGTCCAAAAATTGGCACAGCAAAATTATGCATATTTTGTTTCTAGTAAGATCGATACCGCAAACACATACATAATTTATTCATGCCCACATATTTAAACGTACCGGGTCGGATCTCATTTTGAACATAAAAAGAGAGTTGGGTCGGATCTCAATCTGCAGTCGTCCAAGTCATATCATTCTGAAAGATCCAATGACACACCTCGATTTTACCGGGTTTGGATCCCAATGCAATGAAGGCTCCATGGCCCTGACTCCAAGATGAAGTATCCAAATGGCAAACGGCAACACCATGGTTGATTTTAACCCTCGATTTGGGGTCGAGAATATCCGCTTCGTATACCCGGACTTTTGGAACCGAATGGCAATAGTAGATCATATAGAAGTAAAGACTTTGATGACATGATGCCGATTTGGTTACTTTTCCTCCGTTGATTCCTTTGACATCTCCAATCGTGATATCACCTTTCGACCCTTGAATGTTCTCTGTGGATCGGACCGTCACGTTCCGTCCTAACACAGACGTGGCAAAGTCAATCATATCTTCAATCGACGCCACGCATCGCTTGACCTCACCGGGACTCGTCTCCCTTTCGCAATCTTTCAACGACTCGATCATGATGTTCGCAACACCGGAGTCATCACTTGCATTGTAAAGCCTTTTCATTTCCGCCAACTTCGAGGTTGAAAAAGGTAATTTGGACACGATCGTCCGAGGCAAAAACGACCTTTTCGGCATTTTATCTTGAATATCTGGCATTGGCATGATTGTACCACTCTTGAGCATCTCCTCCCGGAAGAACTTCCCTGGCTCGATCACCCGTGAGTGTACCTTTTTACCCCGGGATACTAAAGAAGACACCACCGAGGAGCTATCATTAGCGTAGCTGCTAAACGTGACACCCCTTTTCTCATAATCTTTGAAAGTATTGTTGATTCCATAAATCTTGAAGCCGACAGTCACTGGGTCAGCGGCATTCTTGCCATAGCCACTAAATGTGTCAGTGCCTTCATTGAATGTCTGTGCATAATTGAGGAAATCCACCTTTCCAGCGTTGGATTTTTTGGCATAAGATTGGAAATTGTCGTCTCCTACGTTACCATTATCCCTGTAATTCTTGAAACTCACTACTGGTTTACTACTTTCAGAGCCATAATTTTTGAAATTATTTTCGGCACTACAAGAAATTCTACACACAACAACACACATACGACAACGGTTTTTCTGAAAAACCGTTGTCGTATGTTTTTAACAACGGTTTTATCGAAAACCGTTGTCTTTTGGGGGCAAAGACAACGGTTTGTCAAAGACAACGGTTTTTAAAAACCGTTATCTTTGGGGGTCAAAGATAACGGTTTTTGGGATCAACGACAACGGTTCTATGAACCGTTGTCTATTAGCGTGTTTTTTGGACAATTGACAACGGTTTGAAGAAACCGTTGTCGATTAGCGTGGTTTTTTGACAAACAACAACGGTTTTGGAAAACGTTGCAATATACCGTCGCTAAATTTAAATTTAACGACGGTTAAATAAAAACCGTCGCTAACATTAGCGACATTGTTTTAAAACTGTCGCTAATGTTAGCGACGGTTTAAATCCAAACCGTTGACAAATAAAAATATGCGACGGTTTAGCATTTACCGTCGCCAATAGAGACGGTTTAACCAAAATCCGTCGCAAACTGTCTATACATATCTCCATTTTCGATCCATTTTCCTCCCAACACTTCACAACACTTAAAATTTTTCTCTTTTACACCATTTTTTCACTTCACACAACACTTAAAATTTCTCTCTTACACAATTTTATCACTTTCACACAACACGTAAAATTTTTCTAACCAATTCATAACACTTAAAATTTTTCTTTTTTACACGATTTTACTACTTCACAACATTTAAAATTTTTTTTCTTTTACACGATTTTAGTTTGGATTATTAGTTTCTTTTAGATTTATTAAATTATTAAAAGTATTTTTTTTTATTTTTCGAAACAAATTAGCGACGGATATCTTGATTACTGACCGTCGCTAATATTAGCGACGGACTTCATTGTTACCTGTCGCTAATTTTAAATCAACCGTCGCTAATTTGAACTAGCGACGGTTTTATTCAAACTCGTCACTATTTTTATTTGCGACGGTTTTTGAAATCCGTCGCAAATTTGATCTACCACAACGGATAAAAACTGTTGTCGTTGAACGGACTTTCAACAACACCCTCAGTTACAACAGTTTTAAAATGGCTACGACAATCCGTTGTCGTTTGCCGTTTTTGTAGTTGTGCGGGCACATTTGCATTACTCCCATAGGTAGTGAAAGTATCGTTTGGAGTCCGGCTTTCGGCGCCATAATTTCTAAAAGAATTCCCAGGGACATTCGAATTATTCCGATATGAACTGAAAGTATCCTTCGGAGCATTCCTGCTTTCGCCATAGTTGGTGAAAGTGGAGACTATTACATTAGCTAAGTCGTCCCCGTAGCTCTTGAATTCATTGCCAGAATTGTTTCCCTTCTTGCCGTAGCTTGTGAAACTCTGATCTCCGGCATTGGCCTGGTTGGAATATAGTATGAACGATTGTTTCCTTGCATTGCTTCTGTCGGAGTAGGATGTAAACCGGGCACCGGGCACATTTACTTTAGTGTTGTAGTTGTTGAATTCCCCTTTTCCGCCTGTGGCAGCGGTGCCGTATGTGTTGAATCTATCGTCTATCACACTTGAGTCGTTCGCGTAGACGGTGGACTTGTCGTCATGGTCGGTGGATCCACGGCTGTAGCGACGGAAGGTGTCCTCGACGACGTATTGAGTGAAGGAATCAACTCCACCGCGGCGTTTGGTGCCGTAGTTTGTGGAGTTCTCGAAGACGTAGTTGGCGAAGTTCACATCTCTTGGGAGTGTTTCTCCAGGCTGGGAGCAGCTAAATCGGAGAAGCACAAAAGATCTGCCTTCGCGCAGAAATCAGTAAGCTGAGTTGACAGAGAGTTTTGATCTGCAAGTCTAGAGAAGGCCGCGTAATCGGTGGCAGTGAGCGGCGAAGCCTTGTCGAGTAAGAACGATGGCTTTGTCAAGTTGTTCGATATCCGTTTCTCCCAGTAACGTGTTACGTAGGCTTTCGGGGTAAATGGGTTTTCTCCGGCTGCGGTAACTCGAACCTGGATATACACAACAAAAGCATTGAGGAATGAGATTTTAAGGTTGGAGGGGTTTGCGCTGCTGCTGAGTGGCGGATTATAGTAGCTGAGGAGGAGGAGGAGGAGGAGGAGGAGGAGCTGTGGCTGATGGCATACTGATACCGTGGAGTAATCAAGAATGTGTTGGTATGGTATTCTTTTGTTTGTCTTGAGAAAACTCGGGATAGAAATGGGTGAACCAAATGGCTAAAAAAAAAATAGTCGAGGCAAGAGTTTGACTCTTTTTCCTNTTTCATTCTTCTAACATCTTTGGGAACAATAAGATTGTTGAGAGAACATTAAATACATATATATAAGAGATCGATTAAAATATAATATTTAAATAATGTGTCATTCAAAATATTTGAATTATACAATTATCATTAATTATAATTTTTTATAAAATGACAAGCGTCAATTTTAATCTGAGTCAAATTTACAAGTTCGATTATTATGGATTAACTTAAGAAATGCAATTATACCATGATCAGCTCAAATAAATAACTTGAAGATTTTGATCTTAAAATAAGCCATATTTTAAAAACGGTCCGCTAACCTCCATTTTTATTGTCTCCGCCATATTATTATATTTATACATCAACACTTTCAATAAAAAAAATGAATAAAATTATCAAAAATAAAAAAAATACAGAACTAAAATTGAAATTTAACAGAATAAAAGACTTCATTATTTAATAATATATGATATATGTGTCCATTGTTAATATTTATAAAGTATTTAAAAGATATCGAACTTGATATTTTGTCTCAAATTTGTGACATTAATGTTATGTGTTATGAGCTATAGACACAACAACCCTTTATTTAAAATGTGAACCGATCATTATTTTTGAACTATCGTCACATAATTGAGTCGATGCTAGCTAGCTAGCTTTTCACAAACTACATGAATAATGACTTTTCATATATAAAT
The DNA here is from genome assembly GCF_012295235.1 of Primulina huaijiensis. Lineage (NCBI taxonomy): Eukaryota > Viridiplantae > Streptophyta > Magnoliopsida > Lamiales > Gesneriaceae > Primulina > Primulina huaijiensis. The sequence goes on along the minus strand of NC_133317.1, from coordinate 6,044,433 downwards.
ATGTCATTCGATTATTATAATTTTTGGCTATCGCAAAATTTATATTCCATGAGCATCAAATCATAACGGGAAATATTTCTTTTCGTTTTGGTCTCTTTTAATATTATTTTTTAGTCGTGGAAGAAAGGTCTAAAATGATTTATTGTCATTTATATATAGAGCAAAGTTATAATTTTAGGACAACTAAAAATAAATTTAGAAATATTTTAATTTAATAAAGAATGATTAATTCTGTATATTACGGGTTTAATTTCAATTTTATGTTGGGGGGGCATACATGGAGTTCTAAGAGATGCGGTGTTGTAAGTACTCTTGGTATACGAATAAAAATACTTTATATTTATATATATATTTTCGCATGCGTACATTTATTTAATCGAGTTAAAATTAAATTAAATTTTTTGAATTTCATAATTAAAAATATTAGAATAAATACGATTATAATTTATAAGGAAACTTGATTTCTTTAGTAAAATTTACTTCGTTAATACCAATTTATAAGAATTTTGTTTTATCAATTACTTTTAATTTCCAGCTTCAAGCTATAAATGTATTTTGTAAATTCAAGCAAAATTAATCATGCGATATATTAGTTGTGAATAAAAAATATATATATTGAATTGATTGATTTACTCGTTAAAAATTTTGGAATAAATAATCCGACAAAAGTATTAATTTATTTGATAGATGAAGGTTCGGGCTGTTTTGAGAACAAAAATACAACATTTCAATATTTAGGGTTTTTCCATATTAAAAATTAGAGAATGGACCTTTTTTTAAGATCAGTAAATTCTAAATTAATGGAGTTTTCTTATATGAAATATTTACTATAGATGCAAAATATTCCCACAAAGATGTAATTGGGAAAAAAATCAATATGAATATTCTTTTTTTAAAAAAAAATTCTTAGATTAAATAATCTGCTTNTAAGTACTCTTGGTATACGAATAAAAATACTTTATATTTATATATAAAGTATTCGGTATAGATATATGCTATGAATATTAATAATAAATTATGCATGTATAGATTGAGATAATTTTTGTTTGATTCTTTATTATTTAAATTAGATATGCTTAACGGGTTGGTTCGACTCTGAACCGGCCCATTAATACCGGAACATGAACCGTTTCGGTTTAACCTGTTCCAGAATCAGCCAAAATCAATTAGTGAATGGATCAGACCAGTTTTTCACTATGAACCGGATGAAACTACTTTTGGATTAGATCCGGTAAGTCCGCATCCCATCAAGAATCAAAACCAGTTAAATTTTTTTTTAAAATAAAAACACGAGTTGAACCGGTACATCCTAAAAATTGTATTTTTTGCAATAGTAGTGATGTTTTCTTTGTAGTTTATTAAGTGAGTGAATAATTAAATATAGAATACGAGAATATCGTAATTTTAATGAATTTTGGTCCAATAGATCTACATTCATGGGATCACGCCCAAAGTTTAAGTGATTCAACCAAATATACAATTTTATGATCATACAAGGACTTGTTCAAATAAAAAAACTCAATCTTTTCTAGTGACGCCTCTGTGATGAACATATTTAATATATTTCACCTAGCGAATACTGCTCGTTTTCAATATCTGTCAACTTGGACTCCTATCGAAAGTGCAGATTGTTCTCTCATGAGAACGTCATCTTTTCCTCCCGAAGAATGAATCACGAAGCTCTGAGTGTTTATGCACCATTGACAATTGAAACTCTCCAAATCAGAATGATATAGTGGTTTTGTCAAAATTTGTTGCAGCAATTGTCGCGACACAGAATGAGCAGTAAGACCTTTTCTTCTCCAAAAGTCACGCACTTCAACTGATGCTTTTACATCATAATATAGGTATTATCAAACATGTATCTACTTGAAAACTCCTCAGGAAGTTAAACAAATATCACATGCACCTCATCATTATCACATACAGCGTTTAGAAAATTTACAACACGAACTTAGACACATTTCCAATACATATTTATCGATCTTATCTAAACAAACACATATATCATTTCTAAAACCTGAAATATGATAATCAAGATAATTAACATCAAATATCAGTATATGACAATGAAAGATATGCATGTTATTATGATATATAATTTATGTATATCCTTAAAAAATTAAACACAATGAAATCTTATCTCAATCTTATAGGATAAAGTTATCGGAATATCCAAAATAACAATAAGATTATTTTCCATTTTTTAAAAATAAGACAATATTAAACGTCAAATTTACACATCCACTACCAGTTGGAACCGACCCGGAACTAATCCATCCACTACCGGTTCAAGTAATGGATCGAATTGGTCCAAGGTGCTTTGGACTGGTTCTTAACGGTTCCAACATCGGTAGATCCAGAACCGGTTGGAACTGGACCGGAACCGTTGAGAATGCCTAGTTTAAATAATTTGCCCCTTCGTTGCCTGCTAAATTGGCCTTTGAATTCAATAAACTCAAAGTTGTACTCACGTCTTTTAAAAAAAAAAAACCAAAGAATGAATTAGGCACATGGGAATGTCATGATATTGAAGCATAATCATTATTGACACCAACAAATTTGCAAATTTTATACCATGAAATTGGAAAGAAAAGTACCACCAAATTGTAAAAATTTGGGAGAATAAATTACCAAATACAATAAAAATAGGCATCGCATATGACAAATAAAAATCGATGAAGGTCTTGAAATTTAAAGCGTGCCAGTGTTTCAGATAGACTAGGCCATATGGGTTGCCCCAGCTGGTTACATGGTGTGAGATAATAGAACTTGCTACGTACGATTATAAGCTGGAAGCCTGGAACCCTGGAGTTTACCCTTCGAAATTCATAAAATAGAAATAATTTCAAAAAGTAATTTTTTTATTGGTCACCCTTTTGTGATATTGAAAAACAAAATTTATCTATGTTCTTTTAAATTGGACATATTTAATATTGGGTTAGGCGTTTATCATTGAGAGTAATAATTGAACGAGTGACCATCTGAAAAACTTTCGTGAGTCAAGTTCCTGATGTTGCGCCATTTTATCTGATTGACTAGGTTAGATGTAAAAGAGAGATGTTAGATTTTAATGAGTGAGATTGTCTTTACTGATATATGGTTAGTAACAAGAAAATGATGAGATTGATTTCGAATGTCTTTGATCATGTAATATACCAAACATAATAATAATACATAAATAAATAAAATAATAATAATGCATATATATATATATATATGGGTTATTTCTAAAACTATATAGAAAAGATATGTGTCAAAACATCCTAGACACTTGACAACATACTTTCCTTTTTTTTTGGCCTATAAATAGCTCCATTTATTAGGGAAAAAAAAACGCAAAATTCTTGCAAGAGAAATCAGTAGAAAAAAAGAGACAGAAATACTGGGGGCTCCTGTTATAACATGAAAGTTGTTCCTTTTAATATATAAAGTCCATGAATGGCAATCTATAGTCTAACAAATCGTTGCTTGTTTCAAAAGATAGGGACGACACAACGTTCTTTATTTAATCAATCGAGGACGTGACTCCATTTTCGAGTATGTTTGCTTTTCTTAATTGAATAATCATATCAACAGGAGATAATCAGAGCCACTTCCCAAAAAAATTTATGGCAAATCTGTTCAATAAATCATGTTATATTATGTCATATTATTGTTTTGGCTTGCACTATTTTGACAATGTATTGTGATTAAATAAATTATATGTGCGCTTCCACTATTATCAGTTTGTTTAAATAATTTACAAATCTGAGCTTACAGATGACATCAACAGCACTAAGACATGTTTTTTTTCATGAGCCTATAAGTCAGATCTATTAACTCTCAAGTAGGTGCAGAACCTCATTTTCACTCGTGACTGAGTACGGGGCTTTGCGTTACTACACATATATAAAAAAAATTGTTTATCGACTAACAAATATAAATTTTTGATTTAGTGATAGATGTTTAATTCTAACATTTACACGAGTTATACACATGTGCTTTTTTGGCTTTCAATATGATACGTAAACATCAAAAACCTAATATCTTTAATAATTCAAAGTTTTTATGTGGAGTTGATTCGTTTTGGAATGTGATTTTTCCACTATTAAACTTATTTTATATTCTTAGTTTAATAATTCAAAGTTTTTATGTGGAGTCGATTCGTTTTGGAGTGTGCATAAATATTTAATTCACAGAAACTCTTGGTGATGGATCTTCAAATCGACCTCGCACAGAAAATATATTACTTTTATGTCCAAAATATTATTTTCATTGCAAAAAATATTATTTTTTGTTAGTTTGTTATATTATGAAAATATATTGTGTGATACATAATTTAATTTGAGTGGAAAAACTATTTTTTATGTCGAATTGTCAAAAGTATTACTTTTCACTATAATTATGAAACAGGTCATTTCGTCTCACGAATATAAATATGTGAGACTACATGAGAATTAATCTGTTTTAATAATTTTCTTAAATATTTTGACCGGTGTCTAAATTAAATAATAAATGGTCAAACTGATACTTAGTATATGAATTATTTCTTTATTTTTTAACAAAATATTTACGATATCTGAATTTAATTTGATTGGTGTACGAATTCATCTCATTAAATTGTTGGTCCCCATTTCAGTCCTTCCTGCAAGCAGTAGTTTAGCCCACAATGTCCATATCTACTTGTTTCCATTGGCATCATGTTCTACGAGTCGCCCTCGCTTTTTTTTTTTTAATTTTTTTTTTTACTTTTTTAAATATAAAAAGTTTTTCTGAAAAATGATGTCATTTATTTAAACAACTTAAATAACAATCATAACCCAAAAATTCCTTTTACAACTATTTATTAAAAATGTTTTATAATTAAAAATGCTAATTTTGAATGGAAACATACTGTAACACGGATGGATTTGTTTTTTTTAAGTCAAAAGCTTGTGTGAGACGGTCTCACGGGTCGTATTTTGTGAGACAGATCTCTTATCTGGGTCATCCATGAAAAATTATTACTTTTTATGTTAAGAGTATTACTTCTTATTGTGAATATCGATAAGATTAACACGTCTCACACATAAAGATTCGTGAGACCGTCTCATATGAGACCTACTCTTTTTTGAAATATAGGACGCATCATGAGATATTTTGCTTTGGATCGAATTAAATAACATGCTCCACCTTTTTTGCTTATTCACACCGATTTCTTTGAGTTCATTCTTGCAACTCATGATATCTTGATAGGATATTTAACCAGTCAGCCACATCAATGTGCGGGTTGCTGTATGTAACATCATCTAGCTAGCGTCCATGGTTTACAGCTAATATTATTAAGTTATGAAAATAACATTTTTTTTGTCAGGTCATGTGAGCATTTTTCTTTTTTTTTTTTTAACTCATGTTAACGATGATTCTATATTTTTAGTCACGTTACTTGTATATTTTTTTATTTTTGTTTATGTTTTCATGAAACGATGGACTCAAGTCAAAGAAGGAAAAAAAAATGAAAAAAAACATATAATTTACAAGATTAAAAATAAAAACTCATGGTAACATAACCAAAAATGAAAAAATTCAAGGCAAATGAATAAAAATACAAATTCATTGTTAACGTGAGGAAGAGTTAAAAAAATTGGAAAAAAAATAAAAAAAATTCTGCATATGATTTTTTTAAGGTCTGTTACGCTAAAGCCTCGAAAATAGGACAAATATGCTTTATTTTTTAAATAAAAGATTGTTTATGTTGAAAATAAGAGTTGTGTTGAAATTAGTGTGTGATAATGTATATAATGATGTAATTATTATTAGATTATTTTCAAATAAATTATATAAATAGGTCTCTCAATTTATGAAGAAGATATACAATTGAGTGGATAAAATTTTATAAAGTGTGTAGTTTAATATATTTTGTGAGTTTGAGATTTTATTTTTTACCGTAAATTTTTATTTTTAATACGTTATAAGCACGATATTCGAAGGTTCTCCATATTTTTCCAAACTCTAAAACACAAGAAAAATGTAACAATATTCAAAAGTAAGAATATTTATTTTACTGTTTATTTATTTTTATTGTGTGTATAGTTAATATATAATATAATGTTATTATATAAAAAGATTTTATAACACCTCATTATAATAACGTGATGTGATTATTTCATTGTTTATATTTTTTTACCATAAAATTATGCATGTACATACATTTATTTTTTTAAGATTTTGTATTTGTATAAACGGTCATAAACGGCTAGTTTTTGTTCTATAAATATGATTTCACAAACACATTCAATCACTCCAAACTCACTCTCCCTTCCTAAAAAAATTTTAATCATTTTTTCGAAGAAGAAGACGATGATTCTTTCAAGGTTATTTTGTATAATTATTTTGGTTATTATGATCACTATTCTTGTATTTATTGGAGAATATTCGCCTTACGTTTTTTCTTTATTTTTAAGAATACTTGTACTTATAATTTATCGGTTACTTTATATTTCCATATTAATAGATTTAGAATTTAATTAATAAAAATGTATTGTTATTTTTCTAGTACCACCATGTCAAATTTGTCAAAGCTTGAATTTGTTGCGCTCGACATTACGGGAAAATATTATATGTCATGGACTCTCGATGTAGAAATTCATATTGAGTTATTGGGTCTAAATGAGACCATTAAAGAAAATGGTATCTCATCATCACAAGAAAAACTAAAGCTATGATATTTTTACATCGACATCTTGATGAAAGATTAAATCATTGTTGAAAAAATACTTATATTTTTATTATTCTTTTTTTACTGGAAACAACGGAAGAGTCCAATATATAGAGTTTTTATTAATAATTGTTGAAATAACTGCAAAGACAATATATATGTAAAATGTATGTATGAAATGAAAGACTACTTATTATTGACCAAATTGTTTTTTTTTTTATTTTTAACTTTGATCCTCTAATCTATACCTTTTCACCCTTAGGGTTGTAGAATATCCAATGATCCAGACTTTTGATACCACATGGTAAAAAATATTTTGACCATTACATACCTTGAAGTAATAGCGGGTCATGAAAATAACCCATTATTTTATCCTATATCTTGAGGGACGTACATGGACCGGGTAAATAAAAATTGAGGTGAGGATGGCCATATTTTCTAGCAAAAGGGGTTTTACAAAACTCTCGCGAAGCAATAAAAACCCGGAATCTTGCCGTCTGTCCAATTACTCTTCAAATAGGTAAATAGGTCCATTGCTACTTCCACCAAATAATGGATGAATTCGTTAGTATGAATCTATTTTATATTCNGCCGAGACCCATGTTGGTTCAGCCTAATGGCTCATGATCGTTACACAAAAGATATCGATCAAAGTATAATTGATTATGCTGATACTTGGTACTTATCTGATCCACACAAGGCACGTTCCCAAAACGGATATGTATTTACTCGTCGAGGCACTGCAATTTCTTGGCGTTCACATAAACAAACACCCATAACAACTTTATCAAATCAGGCCGAGATTATTGCACTACATGAAGCAAGCCGTGAATGTGTGTGGCTAAAATCAATGACCCAACATATCCAAATCTCATGCAAATTATTATTCGACAATAAGTATGTAACATTATATGAAGATAATGTTGCATGTGTTACTTAAATGAAAGAAGGATACATAGAAAACGATAGAATTAAACATATTTTCCCTAAGTTCTTCACATTTACCAAAGAGTTTGAGAAAAAAAAGATATTGATATTCGTTACATGCAATCAAGTGAAAACTCATAAGATCTCTTCGCAAAGGGACTTCCTAGTTCCTACGATAATATTCAGAAATCATATTTATAACATTGGGATGCACAATTTTTGAAATTTGTGAAGAATCGTTTGTGTTAACATGAGGGAGAGTTTACGTGGCTTTACTATTTTTTCCTTACAATGGTTTTATCCCAATGGGTTTTTTCCTAGTAAGGTTTTAACGAGAGAATATAAAAACACGTAATGGAGATAATCATTGTATCATGATCATCACCACAAGGAAGAGTGTTGAAAATAAGAATTGTGTTGAAATAAGAGTTGAAAATATTGGAAATTAGTGTGTGATTATGTATATAATGATGTAATTATTTTTGGATTATTTTCAAAGAAATTCTATAAAAATGTATCTCGATTTGTGAAGAAGATATACAATTGGGTGGAGAAAATTTTATAAAATGTGTAGCTTAATATATTTTTTGAGTCAGAGATTTTATTTTTTACCGTAAATTTTTATTTTTAGCAATACAAACATTTAATTTAACACAAAAGTTTTTATGTCTTTTCCACATATATTTCACATGAGCGATAATTGTAATTTGACCAATTTTTTCCACATATATTTCACATGAGCGATAATTGTAATTTGACCAATTTTAACACTTTAAAATCAGCAATTGACTTAAACTGGTAATCTTGAAACTTTCGGAATTCCCAATCAATATACGTAAAAGTTATTGTCAAATAAGAAACAATTAAAAAAAGGTTAAATAGAAAATGTCAATGCGCAATTAAAGATTGGCATTATTGATCCAAATTGGCTTGCAAAAGATAAAAGGAGGAAAACAAATATAATAAAGAAAAAAGAAAACAAATATAATATATACATTATTGAATCGAAAGGTTGAGGCCACGTTCACTTGGCTAAGGGCCAATTACCATCACAAGTTCTCTACGGACGGTTGACTTACCTATCTGAACGACCCACAAGCCATTATTGATTATTCAATGTTGGCCCCCATCACCCTTTTTCAACATTTCAATTAGTTCTTTAGAGAAAGATTAGTACCTTTTGATTTTGTTTAATTTTACCCACTGACACAATATATGAAAAGGATATAATTACTACTATTATATCTTAAATATGAGATATTGACGTAAGATGAACTACAAATATATAAACCATGAACTCTTTCAGGATAAACGTGTCATAATCAAATGTATATTATAATATAATACTAAAAGATGGCGACTAAATCATTATATTCTTACAGTTGAGTTGAGGGTGGATATTAATTAATTCATTCGAGCGCATTTGACATTATAGAATCACAATTAATAGTATTTTTTGATTTGATTCGGAACAAAAGATATAAAAGCCAAATATAAATTTACATATAATCTTCTAGTACCTTTAATTCCTAAAGTCTCAGGAATTACATATTTTTCATAGAAAACTCTATGACAAAAACTTGTGTGAGATGGTATCACGGGTCGTATTTTGTGAGACAGATCTCTTATTTGAGTTATCCATAAAAAAATATTACTTTTTATACTAAAAATATGAGTTTTTATTGTGAATATCGATAGGGTTGACATATCTCACAAATAAAGATTCGTGAGACCGTCTCACAAGAAACCTACTCAAACTCTATTTAACTTAAAATATTGACTCAATTCAAATTCTATCAAACCAATCTCTGTCACCACTCGAACCAAAAATCTTGTTTCCAAAAAAATGAAATCATTTACTACTAAATAAAAAAGACGTATATATGTACACTAACCTCCCCAAAATTAGGAGCTTTTAACTCCTGATCCAACGTCCCCACAAGAAACCTTGGATATCCATTTCAACTCACAAATGATTAATTTTGGTAATAAGTACCGACATAATTTATAAAAAAAATCTCTTATCGACGGTTTCACATCTTTTTTAGTTATTATTATTATTATTAAAAAAATATTTTTTTCGCAAAAAATTATATTTTTTATGCGTTTATAAAAAAATAAGACATATTAACCATGGTTCGGATTTTGGTTACGTATGATTTCTCTTAACCATGATTAGATGATGCTATTAAAGCATGACTCTAGGCCTTCCCTCAGGACACAAAAATAATCCCACCACGTCCTTCGGCTTTGTTTCATTCTCCACAAAGTCGGAAAGCTTCTTCTGCAGGCAATCCTCCGAAGGTCCGTCTCCCCAATTCTCTGATTGTTTTTGTGACTTCTTTTTTTTTTTTTTTTTTTTTTTTTTTTTTTTTTTTTTT
>NC_133317.1:5944806-6033666 GCF_012295235.1 Primulina huaijiensis | reverse complement strand
TATCTGTATGATAAATAGATATATTATTATAATATGAGAGTTATGTTTAAGCCAATATAGTCTAATATCGGCAGGATAAATTATTAACTTTAAAAAATAAGAGTAAATAATTTGGGACCGGTTTCGAGGTTTAATCTAGTTGTAATGACTCTAACATTGGGCTCCATCTTTGGCGGCCCGCGGTGCGAGCTGGATTAGTGACGTTCTTTTTTCAACTGCAGTGAGAGAGGTGAGTTGGAGGGCGTGGCCGCCGCAAAGCTGAGGCAGCTGACGGAGGAGTTGGAGGGTGGTGCAGCCGTGAAACACTCTCACCCGGATGAGAGGATACGGGCTGGGTTCCATCATTTCAAGAAAGATAAATACGAGTAAGTACACCAACCAATAATTGGATGATCAGACGATTAAAAAAATATGCATAAAGTTTCGTACTTATTGTAAAGGTTTTGGCACTTAATCCGCAGAAAGGGGAGATTCTCGGAATGTGCCCTATTCACCTTTGATCATGTTGGAATAAAATATAAATCAAGAGACAAATTTAGGTCTTTTTGTGGCAGCAAAATGACTGGGAACATGGGTTTTAACATTGTTTCAAGGATAGACAAAATTATATGTTTATCGTCGATGTCCATTCATTACAAATTTAATACCATAACCGGAAAGTCATCAGAACAATTTAGAAGAACAGTTGTAGTAGTTGTTAATGACCGTTATACGATGAATATGTATCTACTTGAGCTAGAATTTTAAACTTTAGAATCTTTTAATATTTTAAATTGATCTCTTCGGAGTAATATCAAATTAATCCAAAATTTACAAATATTTTTTTTAAAAAAAATTGGTTAGCCAATGAATATGGCTCCGCCAATTACTTTATCTATAGATAATTTGCTATTCTACTTACACAGGAGGAATCCTGAGCTGTATGGAGAACTGGCGAAAGGCCAAAGTCCCAAGGTGAAAATTACAATATCAATTGTATTATTGAATGTGAGATTCATTGAACTTGGGCATTGACTAATCGATATATATTAATTATTAATTAATAAACACGCAGTTCTTGGTATTTGCCTGCTCTGACTCCCGAGTGTGCCCTTCCCACATCCTAAATTTCCAACCAGGGGAGGCCTTTATTGTCCGAAACATCGCTAACATGGTTCCACCATTTGACAAGGTAAGCTAAACCTATTCCATTAGAGCATGTACAGTGGCGTCTCATGTTGATGATGTTACTGTCGATAATTTGTAATGTGGTAGAGACGATGTTAAAATATTAATTTTTTTATTTTATTCTAATTTTTAAATATTTTATTCATTTTTTAGTTTTTAAAATATTTAAAACAGCCAGACCAGTCTGGTCATTCACAATTTTAAAAACATAAAAAAGAGTAGGTAAACTTCACCGCGCAGAAGGCCCACCAACATCACCGCACAGATAATTCCGAGTGCTGCTTCGTCGCCCATTTGGGGAGATACGCGAGCGGTCATCGAGCGTCTTCTGCGCCTGCTGTACATGCTCTTAAGTATTACTATATATATTACCAATAAATAAATCAAAATAATTATATTTTGAAAAGAAAAAATTTCAAACCTAAATAATTGAGGTAAACAAACCTCAAATACAAACATGGAAAAAAAAAAAAAATTTCCCCAGCCAAATGTCTATTCTGTTTTATTTGCTTTTGAAAATATAAATGAATTGGAATTAATTTTTACATATATTTTTTAAATAAATACTCAACATATTTAGATAATTGAATCAACACATCTAAATTCATTCGGTAAGTAAACATTATTTTTGATTTTAGCAACAAAAAAAAAATTTGTGAGTCCCTACGAAAGTTTGGAATAAAATGTGAAAACATTATGATTTAAGATTAAAAGTTTTAGTTAGTGCCAATAAATAAATGTTTACTTCTTAATCAATTGCAGACGAAGTATTCTGGAATGGGAGCGGCCATTGAATATGCAGTGGTGCACCTAAAGGTGATTATAATACTCTTTCCTCTTTCGATCTGGCCAACTTTTAAATTTCGGGCATCGAATGTAATAACATTCTTTTGAGTAAAAACCCAATTTGTTTTAGGAAACCTCTTTTTGTGTAAGTTTCACAATTTAGCACTTTTTATATTGTTTTTTTTAATGATAATCGTCATTATTTTGTTTTTGTTAACGTTAAACAATGGATTATTGAATTTGTAACCTTATTTAGGTGGAGAATATTTTGGTAATTGGACATAGCTGCTGTGGAGGGATAAGGGGGCTTATGTCCATTCCTGATGATGGAACCACTCAAAGGTTAAGCTTTTCCAATATATATCATAATCTTTTTGTTATTTGCTAGCTTTTGGCTCTATTACACTACATATCTTTCACTTCCTTTTATTTTCTCCCCACAAGGCTACTGCCACTTTAATATCTTTTGTTGTCATGTAACATTGCAATCTATCTCAAACAATAATTCATCTCATATAAGGACATCTTTAATATCTTTTGTCATGTAACATTGCAATCCATCTCAAATTAATAATTCATGTCACAAATTATTATATATCTTTATTCTTTATAAAGACATCCACAATCTCATTGATATAGATATAAACAGAGATATATGATTTTCGAAACACAAAAACTCTCATGAGACGATGACATGAGTCAATTTCGTGATACAAATCTTCTATTTGGGTCAACAGTGAAATAATATTACTTTTTATGTCTAACGTATTACTTTTTATTGTAAATATGGGTAAAGTTGACCCGTATCAAGAATAAAGACGTAAAAATGTCTCACAAGAGACCTAATATTTGTGAAAAGAAACCTAATATTTGTGAAAAGAAGTGGCAAAATTTATATTTGAAAAAGTTGAATATAAAATCTGAATGTTAGTTCTCGACCATTTCTATAGTTGGCAAATTCACTAAAATTGTGAGAATATGTATGCAGTGACTTTATAGAAGAGTGGGTCGCCATTTGCAAGGACGCCAAGTCCAAAGTGAAAACAGAATGGAAAGATTTGGATGCAAGTGAACAGTACACACAGCTTGAGAAGGTAAAATTCAAGCACTATTTCATTTTATTTTTTTCCTGTTCCAATATTATTAGTGAAATATTTATTTAAAATTAAGCTTTTTGCGTTCTTTTTTCCGTACCAAACAGGAGGCGGTGAATGTATCGCTGGCGAACCTGCTAACCTACCCATATGTAAACGAAGGCGTAGTGAAGAAAACCCTATCATTGAAGGGAGCACACTATGATTTCGTGAAAGGTTCATTTGAGTCCTGGAATCTCGAGTCTTGAGAATCTCCTGTATCTGTTTGAAGTTTGATTGTGTTTTCAATAACATAACGAATCTTGAATTCTCGTAATGTAAAATTGGTCAGCCTAGCCATGTCTAATTTGTGACTAGAATAATTTCAAGTTTTCTTGGTTTTGTCATGAAGGTGTGTTGTTAGAGGACCATCGTTTCAAATTGTTGGTGTCAATATTGAACTTTGAATTTGGGTCTTTAGTACAATATTTAACCGGCAAAAACTTGTGTGAGATGGTCTCAAAGGGTCGTATTTTGTGAGACAGATCTTTTATTTGGGTCATGCATGAAAAAATATTACTTTTTATGCTAAGAGTATTACTTTTTATTGTGAATATCAGTAGAATTGACCCGTCTCACAGATAAAGATTCGTGAGACCGTCTCACAAAAGACTTACTCTATTTTACCCTGTATTACTGGTCAGATGAGCTAAAATTTGATTATTTAAGGTAACTACTTATTCAATTATATAAAAATTCAAAAAATGCATATCAGATTTTTAAAATATCACGTATCGGAAAATATTTTGCTTCGGCCAATATCCATATGATGCTGCATTGACATAATCTTATCTCAATAAATAAGAGACTTGTATTCGTTAAAACAAAAATCACATCATTATTGTAATAAAGGTAATATGTTTTGCAGCAATGGAATTGATTTTGAAGCCAAAGGGTAAGTTAGGATTAAAATATACTTTTGAAAATAATTAAAATGAACATTCTTTCCGCATTTAATTAAATTTAAATTTAAGGACAACTACTTCACACTGCCTAAATTTACGGGTAACAGGAGCCGGTGTGGGTTGGGTCGTAGTGATGGGCCAATCACCCACGGCCCATAGTCCACATAATTTATTCTCCCACAGCCCAACTTATATGTCTGTATTTTGTAACAGAGAATCTTTGTTTTAATCATTTGCCTCTCACTTAGTACCAAAATTTCATGACATATTTTTACCGCGCACTCCTTTTTTAATTTACAAATTATTTGATGGGAGATAGAGATGTAATTGAGCCGAGCTCACTCTCATTTTTTAATTTTCAAATTATCTGATTTAGGGATGTAATCGAGTCGAGCGAGCCAAATTCTTGATTGTTTGAGTTTGATTAGTTTTATGATCGAGCTGAGCTCGAACTTTATTTAGCTAAGTTTATTTATGACTCATAAACTTATTCGAACCTAAGCTTAATAATTATAAATTATAAATTTAAACATTCATTAAAAATAAATTATATATTTAGAAAAAATATGATATTCTTATTAAAATTTGTAATTTTATTCTAATAAATAAATTTTATAGATTTATCTATATTTTTCACAAGTAAAGTATAAATTCTATAAATCAAATATCAAAAGTATTTTATTTATTTAAGAGCGACACTTGATCCTATTAACAAACATACTCACGAGGCTAATATTGTAAAGTTTGAGTTTGATCAATTTATCTTAACGAGTCTAATTAAATAAGTTAAACTAATAGTTAGAAAATTAATCCACGTATAACATAAAATAATCCCTAAAATTGACCCTGATTTCGGTCTTACTACGTGTTGTAAAATTATCTAGCACACCGAAATACAATGACTGTATTTCGTGCTATGCGGAAGAAGTGGAGGAGGTGACCCCACTTCCCAAGAAATCTGGCCCTTTTTCTGTATTCTACGACAGTGGTGGCCCCCGCCCTCTTGCCAACGTTTCTTCTTCCTCTTACTGATTCTTTCCTTTGCTCCATTATTAGTACTTCGTGCTATTGATATGGATCAAACTCTGACTATCATTATTCTTCCTTAATTCTTTTCTTCCACTCCTACCCTCAACCTCATTTCTCTGCGATATTGCTTTTTATATATATATTTTTTCTCTTGCATCGGATGATCTGATCAGAGTTTTCTTGATAACCCCGTGGAGGTAAAGTGTTGGTTTTTATTCTTGTTGTCATCTCTTTGGACTTTTCAAATGTTTTGTTTCAGCTTTCGTTTTGGTTTTTTGTCTTTTTTTTTTTCAGAACTCAGAAAGAATGATTAGTCGTGTGAGAATTTAATTTTTTGTATTCAGGATCGAGAGGGATTCACTTTGTTGAATTTGAAGTAAAGGGCTTGATTTTGAAGGTGATCTTCATCTTTTTCAAGTGATTTTAAGCTATTACATGAGGAAAAAAATGGAGCTTTCTGAGTTGCAATCCTCCTTGTTTTGGATATTTATTGTATTGTCGTAAAGTACGATGATCTGAGTTTTTTTTTCCTGATCAAGCTGTTCTTGTTTTGATGAAAGCTATTGGTCATGAATGATTAATGATCAATCGCATTTCCGCTGATTAATTGTTTGAATTTCGTTTTGATAGAATCCCTGTTGGGATTTGTGACAGTGGCAGTAAAGCGATGATAAGATGTAATAAATAGGAAGAATGGATAATCTAATGTGATGCATCTTGACTGTAATAATCATAAGAGGGGTAAGAGTATGCAGAATGGGACTCTTTCTCCTTTTTTAACACTTCTATCTGGTTCAAATAAGTCATTAAATTGTGCCTAAAAATCATGTTTCCTTCTTCAGAGGTTCATCTTTTGTAGGTACACGCACTCCACGATGTTCAGAAATAACACCAATGCAGCAGTGCCTCCTATTCCTGGCAGCAATCATTTCCAGTTTTCCGCTGATGCCCCAAATCAGCTCCAGTTATGTGTAAATGGTAGTTTCATCAATCGAATTCAAGACCAACTGACTGGTTTATGCGATCCTATGGTTAATATATTTGTTTCTTAGAATATTTTCTTGTAATCGAATCTATTTTGTCATGATGAAGTTGATAAAAGAGCCAGCATTTTCAACAAGAATCCAGTGTCTACTGGTTTAAGGCTGTCTTACGATGACGATGAACGGAACTCCACACTTTCTTCTGCAAGTGGAAGCATGACCATTGGATCATCAATAGTTCCGTCTCTGCACGTTGATGTCGAGAGAGAACTTGATCAAAATGGCAAAGAACTGGAACATTATATGAGAATCCAGGTACTCGAAATCTACTCCATGCATTAAAATGTTCATTTCCTTTCACCTAAATGTCCCAAATGTACTTCTTTTTCTGCAACAGAAAATGAACTCTTCGCTAATCTTGAAAGCTCGTTTTGTGTTTCAGTTTCTACTAAAAGTGTGTATATTTAGAGCCCATCGTATTGCATCATGAACAGGAAGAGAATCTGTTAAAAGGGCTAAGAGAAATAAGACAGAATCACTACACTTCATGCCTAACTTATTTAGCGAACAGCTGTATAAAGAAGTTGCATCAGAAAAATCTCGAGTTGGAGACTGTAACTTGCAAGAACAATGAACTTGTCGAACGTACAAAACAACTAACAGCTGAAGCTCAGAGTTGGTGTAACATTGCAAAGTACAATGAATCAGTTGCTAAAGCATTGAAAACCAGTCTCAAGCAAGCAATGCAACAAGTTTCCAACCGAGGAAACAGAGTTGGAGAGAATGATATTGATGATGCTGCCTCGTCTATTGATCCGAACAATTTTCTCAGCAATTCGGGTGAGCATGAAAGATCAAGTCCAGTATATATTAATGCTCCTATTTGTAGATATTGTAAATCAAAGGAGGTATCTATAGTGTTAATGCCTTGTAGACATCTTTGTCTGTGTAAGGACTGTGAAGCCTTTGTGGGTGCTTGTCCTGTGTGCAGAATGGTAACAAATGCTAGCTTTGAGGTGTATCTCCTAAATAATTAATCAAATAAGTTATATAAAAGTCTGTTACAATATTGAGTTAAAATGCAGAGAAGTAATGCATTGCATTCTCAAAATATAAAATTGACTTCTTGGACTAGATCCTTTACTAAGACTGCTTCCATAAAAATGTATAGTTTTCGCTTTATACTGAGCTATCGATCTTCTATGCCCTATGGACGTTTGCCAATTATCTTCCTTTCGTCCAGTAACAAGATACAACACGTTGTAGATCCGCACAATATAGTAGCAAATGTAGCACGAAGTGTGTCGAATAAGAATTGCTCGTCAGGACTAAGCTTCACACCTCGAGTTGTTCACATGCAATCGAGTCGAAATCATTAAAAGCATATGATTAAATCGAAATTTGAAAGATTTAGCCATCCCTCTCCCTCAGATGTTATTTATTGGTGTATTGTTGATCGAGTATTGTATAGTTATGAAAAATAGGGACAAAAAAGATGCAGTACGTACCTAAGGGAAAGTCTAGCGAATGTCGAAAACCGATGTGGTATCTTGTTAAAGATGTAAGATTTTGAAAGATTAGTTTTACAAATTGAGATGAATTGGTAGGTAATTTATTACAACATTAAATAAGAAAATTAACGCATCAACGGAGCTATGATGATTGATACACCAACAATGGAAAGCGGCAAATAAATAATCAATGATCCAAAATGGTCTTAAACCGTACAAAGTAACATTTTTGAGTGTGTAAACGGGTGGCAGCCATCCAAGATTTGTTGACGAGGGAAGATTTGTGTTCCGTGCAATGCAAACTCGATGTGGACTACATCCAGAGAGGCAGCATTATTCCTGTATGGTTGATCTTCTTAGCAGTGCGGGTTTGGCAAACGAAGCAGAAAAGTTACTCAAAGATACACATTGGCAGGGTGATGCCATAATTTGGAGTTCGATATTGAGGAGTTGCACGATTCATTACAATGAATAAACAGGAAAAAGAGATGCAGAAATCTTGATTGACCTTGAGCCAGAGGTCAATTTTTTTTAAAAAATAATTTATATGTCAAAAAAAAAAAATTGGCCGGCCTATGGCGGCTTACTAAAATAATTTATTTTGAAATCATTAATAATCTGCTCGTGGTGCTCTAAAAATATAAAAAAAATTTATAAATATTGAACCTGAGATATCTTTCATTAGAAGGAATTTTGATATCATTTGTGTTAACTGTCCACTTTGGTTGTATATGGTTCTTGAAAGTTGTATATATAGATTTTGACACTCCGGCTCTATCGAGCTAGTTTTTTTATTTGAATTAGGTCCAAGTCCTAATTTAACATTAAATGAGATGTCATACTTACCGTTATGTGTTAGACTACCCATAATTGGGTCACCCGTTAATGTCTCCACGCTCTAATTGTTCATTTATGGGCGTGAGGGTGTGTGTTGAAGTCCCACATCGGTTGGATAGAGTTCCTGAGAGGTCCATATATGGATTTGTACAATTCTCTCCCTTTGAACTAGTTTTTGAGGTTGAGTTAGTTCCAAATCTTAATCGTAACAATTTGAGCTACAACAAAACGTAGAAGTTGTTTTAAAAATCCCCCTATGTATGGAGCTTAACATCACTTGTATCAGGATGTGTCGACATGAATTTGTTGGTCAAAAAGATTCTCAAATTTTTGTTCTTATGTACCTTAAATTAATTAATAAGCAATTGGAGAGAAGAAACAAGTGCTGAGGACTTAGAGACAGAACAAAATAACTGAATACGGTTTGTAACTTGTGATGAACCAAATCGATGTTATAGAATTCACGAAATCGTTGTTTTTAAGGTTTTGGAAATTAGTGCAACACTCGTATTTATTGTCTCATTCTCATATTCCACAATCAGTTAACAACATTAAAGTATAATTCCGTACTTGTCGAAATGTTTGTCACGATGCTTGTAGAAAACAAAACGAAAAATGTGAATGATACAGCGTGGATCAAAGGCGATGGAGCCAAAACAAAAAAATCTTTTTTTAAAATTTATATGTATTTTTTTTAAAAAAATAAAGTTATAATATTATTGAAAGTGGTATAAATACATACATCTTTAGAAAATGGTGATCATAAAATGTAAACTAATTAATTTTTAAGGCGGATCGGACAACAATTTCACATGAATACAAAACTGAAACCCGTGATGGTGTCGCATGTGACCAAATATATGTATTTATTTATTATGTTATACTCAACTCGTATTTCTAACCTATACGATCCAAACATCATACGGCAGAAGGACCGAGATGACGCAAGAACCAACGATCGGGACACTACGGCAAACGCCCAGGACGTCTGGGTCATATGTTTTGTGTTTCATTTGGACAAATACGTTTTAGTGTTTTTATTGTTGAACTTGATGTGATGCATCTTGTAAAAAATTATATATGCGAACAAATCATGAAAGAAATAGGACAAAAAATTTAAGTAGTTCTGCAATTTGCCTACGTTCACGGAAAAAAAAACAATCTTTATACTATGGAGAAAATTTTACAAGAAACTTTCCATTAAGTCAAGATTTTCCAATCTCAACTACATGCAAAGAAACTTTCTATTTCTTTCAAGAAAGATCTCTCAACTGCTTCTTATGTTTCTCGCTTTGAGATGTTCTTCTAGACAATTGATGAAACCTATTTATAGTAAATTTTGAGATGAAATATATGGTTCAAAATCTGCCATATTTTTCAACTAACAACCACCATGTTTATATTGCCTAACATCAATTAGTCAACATTTATAAGTGAGAAAAACATAAAGTACGTGTTGGATAAGATTTTTATAAAAGTTTTTTTCAGTATAGTTTTTAAAAAACAATTCAGAGATGTTAATTTGTTTGTTTTTAGAATAAAAAACATGGGTTTAATGAGAATTAAAATGTTTTTATAGATTAGTTGTTAAAACACCTTTTTTGTACTATAAAGTCGTTTTTTTTAAATAGTTGTCCACACACATTTTCAACTCTAAAAACGTTTTTATAGAATATTTGTTCAAACACATATTTATTCTCAAAACAATGTTTAAGGAATTTTATAAATTTTTTAAAAAATATTTTATAAATACATGTTCAGACGAAGTCATTGTATTTTTGTTGTGTATACATAAAGAATGTACAAAAAATATGGACAAATTAGCTATTTGGATCCATCACTACAAGAAAAATGATTTTTCGCAGCACTTCATCAACAGCGTGCATTAAAAGCACGCTGCGAATACTACTTTCCACGGCGTGCACCCATACGTGCGTTGTTAATAGTGTTGCATTTGAAAGAAATAACGGCGTGCAGTAAAAGCACGCTGCGGATAGTATTATTAACGCCGTGCAGTAAAAGCACGCTGCGGATAACCTATGCAATTTTTGCAGTGCACAATAAAGGCACGCCGTAAATAGTATTATTAACAGCGTGCATGTTTATGTGCGCCGTTAAAAGTAAATCATTTTTTTTTAAAAAAAAAATCGTGTTTAGACATTAACGGCGTACATTAATTGCACGCCGTCAATAGTATTATTCACGGCATGCATATTATTAGCACGCTGCGAAAAATGGGTTCGAATTTTTAAATTAGCGACAGTTTATAAACACCGTCGCCGATCTACGATCGACGACGGTTTATTAAAATACCGTCGCTAATGGCGTAAATCAGCGACAGTTTAATAAAAAACCGTCGCTAAATGTAGCGACGATGTTATGACCGTCGCTAAATTTAAATCCCGTCGCTAATTTAGCGACGGCGTCTTCGGACTTAGCGACGGTTTTATCACCGTCGCTAAATGTAGCGACGATGTTATGACCGTCGCTAAATTTAAATCCCGTCGCTAATTTAGCGACGGCGTATTCGGAAAAATCGTCGCTAATTTTTATATGTTCAAAGAATATTAACGGCGTACATTGCACGCCGCGGATAGTTGTATTAACGGTGTATATATTCACGCCGTGAATAATAGTATTAACAGCATGCACATGTACGCCGCGGATAATCTTGAACTTTCAACAGCTTGCAACTTTGCTGCGGAAAGCCCATATGCACGCTGCGGAAAATCATTTTTGTTGTAGTGCATGGACGAAGATAATCATTAATAATTGAATGAATGTCTGCAAGAACTTATTTTAAGTGCTTCCAAATTTCTAATTATAAAAATTATATGTAGAAACTGAAAAATATTTAAATAAGCTATTACAAACACTACCTTAATATCATAAGATAGATATATATGTTCAATGTATCAAATACGTGTATGTAAGATCACATGAAGTGCTTAGAAGGGTTACTAATAAACAGTTAATACAATCTTTTCCTTTCTTGTTAATTTAGATGTGTTAGCAACTAAATCTAATATGTTCTCAAGTGTTGATATCAGTTGGCTAAAAAATAAGTGTTGAAAAATTCAAACTCACATATTTGAACAAATCACAAACAGAGTCGTTTAGGTAAACTGAAAATGAAAAATGCACACATATGTTTCTGGATTTTCAAAGACTCAAGCTTCTAAGTCATCTCTTCTTCCGTTTGGAAGGCTCGCACTAGAAAACTTTGGATTATACAAGTGATTTGCAAGATCCCAGTTCAGTTTGGACTTAGACACTGTCAGACTGAAACTCTTAATATATCTTCTCTGGTAATAGACAGTATGCAAACTGCTATTCAAATGTGATGAATTACAGTACTATCTTAGCACTTAATGATCATTAAAAAAAAATCAGATACTAAGACTTTTTATCGTGTGCTAAACTGATTGAGTTTTTGTTCGGATGGAGATTTGAGCACTTAATCTTTTTCAGTTGTTGCAAAACTAACTTCGTTCAGCTAAATTATTTATCTATATATAGTTCCTGAAAAAGTATCTGTTGATTTGTGTCTGTTGGCTTGTTTTTAGTCCATGTCAACATGTTTCTGATGGTCGTACGCTGTTGCGATCAAATTTGTATCGTACACTGTTGCAATATGTTTTTGTCTGCTTGCTCAAACCGATTCTGGTAAGTTGAATGTAGGTAAACTGAAATTATGAAAACTGATAATATGATAGGAACTATTTCAGTTGCAGTTGGAGCCATATCAATTTTGTTCAACTGGATCAGTTCATTTTAGCTATTTGTTAAAACATGAAATTTCTTAATCCATAAGTGTCTGTACGAGCAAATCTTTTTCAAGTATTTTTCATCATCTTATGATCAGATTTGGGGCAACTTTTATTAGATGGCACTGTTTTAGATATTTGTCATAACTTCATAAAGAATATAAGATCATTCTATTTTGACAAATTAATTGTGAATTTGTAAGGTATATTATATTCAATGTTCAAACATTAGAAGTTAGAACTAGTCCATCCTTAGTGTTTGCCTTATTGCGTTTACTTCTTGCTGTAACTTGTAGATGGTTTTGCTCCTATTTTATCACAGATCAGTGGCTCTTCAATCACACATATATATTCATCTTCTTTTGGCCAAGATAAATCTTGATATTGTAACGACGTAACTTGCACATATTTATGATCAGCTCTATCCTCAAAATTTAAATAATAGTGTGAATTATAATTATGAAATGCATTAATTTATTTAGGGAAAACTTCCTTTTTGGTCCCCTGTATATTTGTTTATTTGCTATTTTAGTCTTCTATGTTGTCAAATTTCAGTTTTAGTCTGCTGTATTTCTTTATCTTGTTCTATTTTTTTCCCAATTTCAGTTTTTTTTTCGAGATGACGTTGATGTGACACCAATCAAATGCTGATATGTTATTGACGTCTGATGTAGTATAGCATTAACATTCCTAATCAACAACTATTGAAATTATCAAAAATCGAAAGAAGTAAGAGTAAACATGAAATTTGAATACATAGATGACAAAAAGTACGAAAAAGTAGACATGTAAGACCAAAAATGCAATTTCCCTATTTATTTATTTACCCCTCTTGTCTTTTTTATTGGAAGTTTCTCATTAACAAAATATATATTAATATAAAACATGCTCAATTGGACATATTATAACAAATCGAGGTCCTAACCATAAAAAAATTGGCAACAAGGAATTCCAAGCGATAAATAACAAGAGAATAGGGGAATAAGAAACACACGTCGTTTTAACATTTATCAACAACCTCAGTTCTTGTCCTCATCAATAGTTAGCTTCTACATATATACAACGCCTTCAAATCCATCCTCCTTACATATACTAACAGAACCATCTTTATACTAATCATCACCTCCTCCACCACTACCACTACCACTACCACTACCACTACCAATACCACCACCATATCCGCCACAGCCGCCGCCACGCACCCACGCACTTCAATAGACAAAAAATGGGTGCTTTTTGCTTGAAGAACATCATATTTTTGCTTACCATATTTCTTGTTTTATGGCTTTCTTGCATGGAAAGCACTTGCAATGCAAGAAGAGCAGGCAGTCATTGGAGGCAAAATTCAATAAGTAGCTCAGCTTCCCTATCCAAGAAGAAAGACAGAAAACATGGCTCCAATTATCTTCATCATGGCCATGCTGGTAAATCAGCACATAAAGCTCATTCTCCAAAAGCACCACCACTAGCTCTGACTCCCCCGCCGCCACCACCAGCAGCATTGGCTCCGCCACTGGCACTAGTGCCACCGCCTACTGGAGGACATAAAGGAAGCCCTCCGCCACCACCAACCACAGGACACAAAGGAAGCCCTCCTCCCACAATCACTCCGCCACCCAACAAAGGTGAAAAACCACCTGGTTCCACTGTGTATAATGTGTTGGAATTTGGAGCCAAAGGTGATGGAACCACGGATGACACAAAGGTAAAGTTTATATACATAGTACGTACAAAAATTTCAGTCGTTATAGAATTTGTGAACATTACATAATTTAATAATATTACATGCTCTTGTCACGAGACAACCGTTAAAAGGTGAATGTTGGTGGTCGGGACAAAAGTTAGGTGCTAATTTTGGCATAATAGAAAATTCCCCTGAAAACTATTTTATTAATATTTATTTATTATACATGTATTGTTTTGTAAAAGCTTGTTAGGTAGTTATTATTAAAAAATGAATGAACTAAAATTTGTTCTGGTCGTGATTTTAATAATATATTATTTAAATATAATAGGATAATGGAGTATTCTCGATCGGGCCGGGTCATTAATTCTGTTATTGATATATGCTTTAATTTCAAATAAAATATAATGGATAAGAAAGTTTTAATCTAACATACATATAAATATATGACTTCTAATTGTGAATTTTCTAATATACATTTGTTCATTTAATTTAGCAAATTAAATCAATAGTTTTTTTATGGGTTCTTTTGTAATTTATTGTATATCTTAAATGTCTTTGAATATTAATGTGAATTTTCTAATATACCTTTGTTCATTTAATTTAGCAAATTAAATCAATAGTTTTTTATGGGTTCTTTTGTAATTTATTGTCTATCTTAAATGCCTTTGAATATTAATGCATATTGAATTTATCAATTTACCCATTATTTTTCTTTGTTGCTACTAAAATTTGTTACTAAAATGAGTGTATTTTTTTATGATTGCTAATGAATATTTAATATTTATATCTTATCTTATCTTTTATTTTACATATAAATACGTCAATTTTATAATAAGTTGATTTTAAAATATGAACTAAGAAGCATCATATATGTTGTAGATATTGAAATATGTTAAAGATTATTTCTAAGAATATTTTTTTAACGTAAAATTATTATGTGATTGCATTTTTTCAATATTTTTCTCAAATTATTTTTTAATTGTGATTTTGCTACTTGTACCTCTCATTGCGGAGGTAGAAAACCTTGTACCATGTATGGATATATAACTTACTTTACATTACATACATAAAAAATAATTTTTTCTCTTTTCTACGTATTAATTAATTTATCATTATATATGATGAATTTATATATATAAAAACTATTTTTCACATTTCAAAATAACAAAATTGTTATTTAATATTACCCACTTGTTAAATTTACTAAGTTATATCAACCAATTCATGGAAGGTAGAACAATCGAAATGTGACGTTTGAGTTGTTTTACGATTTTAAAATATTTTAGTTAACGTTACATTGTTATCCCGGTTATAACTTTTGGTAAAGCGGCATATTTTTTTTAGCTTAATTGTTTTTTGTAATATTCGACAGTATTCAAAATATTGTTTTGCTATATATTACTTTTTAATGATTATATATATTTTGTGTGTGATATAAATACATTCTAAATTAATTTTAGAATTATGTGAATATATGCATATTCTTTTTTATATTTTTATGATGTTATGACTTAAATTTTTTAAAAACATTTAGTAACATTTGAAATATTAATATTTGTATCTAAAAATTACGATGTGTCCCATTATTTTTTTTTAAAAGGAAAAAATACCGTTATATTTTGGCCTTTTTCGATTATGAATTATTTTGAATTTTTTTGCCTCCTTAATAAAATATATATATATAATATACATCCCTTATATCGAGAGAGTTTTTTTCTAATATATTATCTGCTCTTGAATTTTCTTGTATTTTCTCATAATTTTTATTTCAAGTGATTATATCAATAATTTTAAAATTAATATATACATCATATCTATTTTAATCACTTCATTTTTTCCAATTTTTTTTAGACCCAAATCGTGAACGACTCAAATAAACAAAACAGAAAGATCATAGTAAAAAGCACACAAGCATCAAAGAGATTAATCAAAATCAAATCTGACGATGAAAACAAACATAAAAATTAAATATGATGTTATGATTGCTGAATTTAATCGAAGAAAAAAGCAGAAAAAATAAATAAAAATATGAAAAAGATACTGAAAAATTCGAAAATCATGCGAGAAAAGGATTGAAGAAACTAAATCATGGTTGTTTAAAATGATAAATAAGCTGTGAAATAATATCTGTTATTGAATAATTTGTGAAAAATTATGTTTATACGTTCATTTGCAAATTTAGAATCAATATTCATANAAATGAGTGTATTTTTTTATGATTGCTAATGAATATTTAATATTTATATCTTATCTTATCTTTTATTTTACATATAAATATGTCAATTTTATAATAAGTTGATTTTAAAATATGAACTAAGAAGCATCATATATGTTGTAGATATTGAAATATGTTAAAGATTATTTCTAAGAATATTTTTTTAACGTAAAATTATTATGTGATTGCATTTTTTCAATATTTTTCTCAAATTATTTTTTAATTGTGATTTTGCTACTTGTACCTCTCATTGCGGAGGTAGAAAACCTTGTACCATGTATGGATATATAACTTACTTTACATTACATACATAAAAAATAATTTTTTCTCTTTTCTACGTATTAATTAATTTATCATTATATATGATGAATTTATATATATAAAAACTATTTTTCACATTTCAAAATAACAAAATTGTTATTTAATATTACCCACTTGTTAAATTTACTAAGTTATATCAACCAATTCATGGAAGGTAGAACAATCGAAATGTGACGTTTGAGTTGTTTTACGATTTTAAAATATTTTAGTTAACGTTACATTGTTATCCCGGTTATAACTTTTGGTAAAGCGGCATATTTTTTTTAGCTTAATTGTTTTTTGTAATATTCGACAGTATTCAAAATATTGTTTTGCTATATATTACTTTTTAATGATTATATATATTTTGTGTGTGATATAAATACATTCTAAATTAATTTTAGAATTATGTGAATATATGCATATTCTTTTTTATATTTTTATGATGTTATGACTTAAATTTTTTAAAAACATTTAGTAACATTTGAAATATTAATATTTGTATCTAAAAATTACGATGTGTCCCATTATTTTTTTTTAAAAGGAAAAAATACCGTTATATTTTGGCCTTTTTCGATTATGAATTATTTTGAATTTTTTTGCCTCCTTAATAAAATATATATATATAATATACATCCCTTATATCGAGAGAGTTTTTTTCTAATATATTATCTGCTCTTGAATTTTCTTGTATTTTCTCATAATTTTTATTTCAAGTGATTATATCAATAATTTTAAAATTAATATATACATCATATCTATTTTAATCACTTCATTTTTTCCAATTTTTTTTAGACCCAAATCGTGAACGACTCAAATAAACAAAACAGAAAGATCATAGTAAAAAGCACACAAGCATCAAAGAGATTAATCAAAATCAAATCTGACGATGAAAACAAACATAAAAATTAAATATGATGTTATGATTGCTGAATTTAATCGAAGAAAAAAGCAGAAAAAATAAATAAAAATATGAAAAAGATACTGAAAAATTCGAAAATCATGCGAGAAAAGGATTGAAGAAACTAAATCATGGTTGTTTAAAATGATAAATAAGCTGTGAAATAATATCTGTTATTGAATAATTTGTGAAAAATTATGTTTATACGTTCATTTGCAAATTTAGAATCAATATTCATAACGTACTTAAGTTCGTTACCCACGTGCAACGCACGTGCTTTGCTACTAGTTTAATTAATATTACAGTTTAAGTATAGTAACAAAATACAGCTTACCATTACAATACTTTAATATATCATAATTTGTACGTAATTAAATATAAAATTACAGGAATTAATTAAAAGTAATGAAAAGATCCATATGGGTGAATTCAATGTAGGCATTCCAAGCTGCATGGGCTGCTGCTTGCAAGGTTGAAGCCTCGATCGTCCATGTCCCAACAGAATATGTATTTCTAGTGGGACCAATTTCATTTTCTGGTCCATATTGCCAACACAACATTGTATTTCAGGTAAACTATAAATGCTTTTATTTCAAAATCCCAAATATGTTGATCAAGGTGACGTGTTTGTTGAATTTTTGGCAGTTAGATGGTAAAATTGTTGCCCCAACAAGCTTAAAGGCATGGGGCTCTGGTCTTCTTCAGTGGCTTGAATTTACAAAACTGGTAGGAATTACGGTAACCGGAAGCGGGACGATAGACGGCAATGGGGCTGTTTGGTGGCAAGATTCTTCATACGAAGATGATCCCTTGGATGGTCGATCAACACATTTAAACCCATCAAATGGAACAATGAAGGAAAGCCCTCCTATTTCAGTATGATTATTCTCTTTATCTTTTGTTAGTTAACTTAATTCCCATATGCCTAAAGTTAGCAAGAATTGATCTACTAAACTGATATAGTATATTTTGTTATGTCTACTGAATATATATATATACTAGCTCACATATTTTTATTTCAAGACATGTTGAAAAAACTAAATCTTTAACTACATTGGCTACTTTACAATGAGTCGCTCTAATTGTCACTAAATTTTACTTTTTGGGCCAAATATCGCAGCTTGCAAACTCGTCTGGAGAGAAAATGCCACGCATAAAGCCAACGGTGAGAACCGACATTGACATTACATTAATTGAATCCTGTATTGGAACTAAATGTGAGTTTTAGTTTTTACTAAAATGGAACGATATGGTTCTTAATGCTTAGGCACTTAGATTCTATGGAAGTTTCAATGTGACGGTAACCGGAATAAGCATACAGAGCAGCCCTCAATGCCATCTAAAATTCGACAATTGCATTGGAGTATCCGTCTATAATTTTAGTGTCTCATCCCCCGGCGACAGCCCGAATACGGACGGAATACATCTCCAAAACTCCAAAGATGTGCTTATTCGTAATTCCAATCTTGCTTGTGGTACGTGAATAAACACTGCAAAAACTACATTTTCCACTATTTGTATGTGTGATGGACAATTTAAACATGTAGTCATGTCAAATTCAGGGGATGATTGTGTATCCATACAAACCGGATGCACCAATATATACATACATGATGTCAACTGTGGACCAGGACATGGCATCAGTATCGGAGGTCTAGGAAAAGACAATACCAAGGCTTGTGTATCTAATGTCACCGTTCGAGACGTGTTCTTTCGGGGCACGAAGAATGGTGTCCGAATAAAAACATGGCAGGTATAAAAGCAACATTAATATTGGATGTAATATATTCAAACATTTAACACTAGTCGTGATTCCTGAAGAAAACTATATATTACCTATCCAGGGTGGATTAGGATCTGTGCAAGGAATACAATTCTCAAACATTCAGGTATCCGAAGTCCAACTCCCGATTATCATCGACCAATATTATTGCGACGCCCGAAGCTGCAAGAATCAAACGTCTGCAGTGGCTCTATCAGGTATAAGTTACGAAAATATAAGGGGAACGTATACGGTGAGCCCCGTCCACTTCGCGTGCAGCGATAGCATGCCGTGCACGGAGGTGACACTGACCAGCATAGATCTGCAGCCTCAGAAACAACGATATCACATGTACGATCCTTATTGTTGGCAAGCATTCGGAAAGCTCTTGTCTCCCACAACTCCTCCGGTGAATTGCTTGCAAATAGGAAAGCCAGCTAGCAACAACATTAATCCGGGGAATAATGATTCTTGCTAACTAGTTAGCTTATAAAGAGCACAAGTTTTATTATTTTTATACTAGGTTTTCCTTCTTTTTTTTGGTCTTTTGTGAGGCCGGGCGAGGTTAGCTGGTCCCTTAATTTCTNAAACCATACTAGAAAAATCTTGTGTGAAAAGATCGTCCAAAAAAATGTTGGTAGAGGAATTTGAACTTTTGACTATTGATTAAACATTCATATATTTCATCACTCGGACACCTCGAGGGATTATTATGATTCTACTTTAATCAGTAAGAATGTTGTTTATTCATACCATAATCGAATTAGAGTAGGTCTCTTGTGAGACGGTCTCACGAATCTTTATCTGTAAGACCGGTCAACCCTACCGATATTCACAATAAAAAGTAATACTATTAGCATAAAAAGTAATATTTTTTCATTGTTCACAATAAAAATTAATACTCTTAACATAAAAAGTAATATTTTTTTCATGGATAACCCAAATAAGATATCTGTCTTACAAAATACGACCTGTAAGACCGTCTCAAATAAGTTTTTGCCGTCAAATTATTATAAAAAGAAGGAAGTTGATATTTACATGTTGGAATTCAAATTAGTAATATATAATGTCATCTATATTATTTAAATGTTCGAATTCAAATAATAAATGATGAAAGAATTTATAATAATTCATTAAAAAAGAGCCCGTCAAAATTCAAGAATTATCGATTAATATGACGTGCGAATAAATTATTGTACATCACATTACAGATATATAAAATCAAAGGTCAGTCTATTCTATTAGTTATGTTTATTAATTAATAATTCTAATTATTAGACTTGGATTGAAGAACAGCTAGAGGGAGGAAATGTGGAGGAAAGGCGAAGTGGCGGCGAAAAAGGGGTGATGAATTAGAAATAATGACCACAAATTATCTAAAATATTATGTATAATCTGTCTGCGTCAAAATTGGTAGTCTTCGTCTCCAAACTTAAATTGAATAACAAGAATGCCGCCATGCGCCAACCACTGCACAGTACAAACAGAAAATGGAGGCAGCATACATTTGATGTGTTCCGTCAGTGAAATAACGAAAGTAATTGATCTATATGACTTCATTAGTTACATTAATTGACGAAGTAATTGAAATATATGATTTCATCATTTTTAAATTATAGTTTTTAAAATCGTGAAATCAAGGATATTTTGGAAAGAATTAAAAAAAAAACATTGACATTTTTGTTTCTGTGTAATGATTATAGTAAAATGTGTTTTTTAGATAAAAATTTAAAGGCAAAAACTTATGTGAGTCGGTCTCACGGGTCGTATTTTGTGAGATGGATATCTTATTTGGGTCATTAATGAAAAATTATTACTTTTTATGCTAAGAGTATTACTTTTTATTGTGAATATCGGTAGGGTTGACCCGTCTCACAGATAAAGAATCTTGAGACCGTCTCACAAGAGACATACTCAAATTTAAATTAATTAATTTTTTTGGATAAGAATTTCTTATTTGACTTTTAGTAATTGAGTTGAGTGATTAAATTAAGAAAAGGAAAAAAAAAATGCGTTTCGGTTTCTAATTCAATGCTAATTCCACTGTCATAGATGAATGGATGGAAGTAATAGTTATAATATTTGAAATAAAATTAATATTACAAAAAAGTATGATGTTATTTGTAATTTTCTAATTAAAATTTATTTTTCCAGAACTAAATTTATAGGTATATTTCACATGTTAATTATAATTTGATCATGCAAGTTTTTGGAAAGATTCACCCATCAATAAATAAAATTCATGAAAAAGATGGGAATGTGACTCCCGGGTACTACCAAAGGTCAACTTAGCCTTTTAACTTGACCCACCTATTTTTGTTTTTCTAAAAACTATTGAAAATGCTTGCAAACAAAACAATGCATGGACAAGTTTCTATGGAATATATATATATATATATATATTAAGTATTACAAAAAATACAACTAACTGAAAAAAATATATATATGCATATATATATTTGAAGTTTTGATCCTCTAAATATTTAAATTTGAATTTTGGTTCTATAAATAATGTTGTGTTTTGATTTTTGGTCCTTTTTTTTTGTAGAATAGTAGCATGACATCAAACACGTTATTATTTTTACATATAATGCACATTAATATTTTCTAATATCATGTCAGCATCCACACAAAAAATGACAAGAAGAAAAAACATAACAACAAAATTCAATTTTGAACACTTAAGATCAAAAAATATATATATAACTTATAGTTGTTGCAAATCAATTAACCCAATAACTTAACCAATCGCCGTTTTTGAATGGAAAAAGTATTTTATTCAAAGAAAACATTATTAAACCAACATAATTCTTGTACCATTTTGATTGGTAAATGCCATGATAAGAAAATGAATAAAAGACAACGCCAATCTTGACTGATTATTAGACTTAAGATAACGTGCCAAAGAATATAAAATTGTATTCTACAATCAAAGGCAAAAAAATGGAATTGAGAATAGCTGAAGGCTGTATGTATGTGCTATACTGGTATTCATATTAATTTAATTTAAGTTCTTACAATGTCAAATGCAAGAGTAGCATTTTCAAGATTTATGTGTTAAATTCAAATTTCCAGTAAATAAATAAAGATAATATAAAGTAAATAAATCCATTTTAAATGTTATTTTAGGAAAGTATCTATGGTTTCTTGATATTTATGTACTTGACTAACGACAATATGTGTTCTAATGTTTGACTAAGTATGTTTCAAACTTGGCATGCTTGTGCTTCCTATTTTGACTAGAGAGTGTTGTGTTGCACCAACGAGCATGCTTGTATATTTAATTTAAAAATGCAAAAAAATATAGTGAGTATATTGACCCAAGCAAGAAAATTATGAAATAATCTTTTTTTTATATTTTGATTCCATCAGTAAATAATGACAAAAACTTGTGTTAGACGGTCTCACGAGTCGTATTTTGTGAGACAGATCTTTTATTTGGGTTATCCATGAAAAAATATTACTTTTTATGCTAAGATTATACTTTTTATTGTGAATATCGGTAGAGTTGACCCTTCTCACAGATAAAGATTCGTGAGACCGTCTCACAAGATACCTATTCTAAAATAAATTATTCGTCAAACAAAAGGACGGATGGGCAATTTTGGAGTTTTACCTTTATTGTAGGGCGTAGGCTTATCTAAATTATCTATTCTTCTCCTCTATATAAACCTTCCAACACTTGAATCTCAACACAACACAACACAAAGGCTCCAAAGTTCCAGCCCCGGCGTTCAGAACCATTTGGAAACCAAACTTTTCCAGGGATACAGCAATGGCAGGGATAACGCAGAAGGATCTCGACCTTGTTAACAGGAGAATGGCCTCTGTTTCCGGGCATTTCACTCCATCTGCAGAAAGCGGGAGCATTGCCATGTCCAACTGCAGCGGAAGATTGAACGATTCCTATCATCGTGTGCACGGAGAAGTTCCGGGGTTTATCCCGGAATGGAAGCAAGTGCCCGATGAGTCCGGGAAGCCTTTCACTGATATCATCTACGAAAAATCCGTCGGAGAAGGCATTGCCAAGGTCATTTTTCTTTAAATATACATACTAGTGATCAAGATTTTCAATGAACTCTCGCCAAAAAGATGGGGATTTTTTGCTGATTCGTAAAGTTATTACCTGGTTGGATGTGTTTCTAACCCTGTATTTTTTGTGGACACCAGATAACAATTAACAGGCCAGAGAGGAGGAATGCATTCAGGCCTCACACGGTGAAGGAGCTCATGCGGGCATTCAATGATGCCAGGGACGATAACACTATTGGGGTCATTATTTTCACTGGAAAGGTTAAAAAATGGCAAATCTAATGCAATTTATCGTGTAATAGATTAGTTAATATTTTGATTAAACATATTTTGAAACTCGTAAAAATATACAGGGCACACAAGCCTTTTGCAGTGGAGGTGATCAATCATTCAGAGGCAAAAATGGGTACTCTGACTACGACAATTTCGGCCGCCTGAACGTCCTAGATTTGCAGGTTTGAATCCCAATGAGTTATTAATCTCGAATTCAAAATTTTCTGTTTAAACCAAGCATAGATTGCTAAAACTCTATGACATGTGAATTGATCAGGTGCAAATTCGTCGTCTCCCAAAGCCAGTGATTGCGATGGTTGCTGGCTATGCTGTCGGAGGTGGACATGTGCTCCACATGGTTTGCGACATGACAATTGCAGCAGATAATGCTGTTTTTGGCCAGACAGGACCAAAGGTGGGAAGCTTTGATGCTGGCTATGGAGCTTCTGTGATGGATCGTTTGGTAAGTTTTGAAACTCTTAAAGATTTCTGATCTTGCAATCAGACAAGATAAAGCAAGCTAGGAATCCAAGATTAAATTTTTAAATGAAAACTTTTATACTTAGGGGTGCAAAATTGCAATTACAAGCTAAAATGGGAAAAATAAAGAAGTTTTTACAATAAGTCGTCGTGGAATCCTTCATTTCCTAACTAATGTTATGAATCTGAGTAGGTTGGCCCGAAAAAAGCTCGTGAAATGTGGTTCATGGCAAGATTTTACAATGCTGCGGAAGCTGATAAGATGGGACTCGTCAATAAAGTTGTCCCAGTAAGTGCTTTCGTGCAGCTCCACTATAATAAAACTCCCCTTAGATGCACATTATTCATTTACAAGAAACTACATATATTTTGCAGCTGGAAAATTTGGAAGAGGAGACAATCAAATGGTGCAGAGAGATCATGAGGAACAGCCCAATGGCGATTCGCGTTCTCAAATCGGCTCTTAACGCGGTCGATGATGGTCACTCTGGACTTCAGGTACTTCAAACTTTCTATTGAAAGGATGTCGGACAATCTTCTTGAAATTTAATGATGTATGGGACAGAATATAATTTCTTGTGGTTTCTTGTGCTACAGCAAATTGCCGGAGATGGGACTCTTCTATTTTATGGAACTGAGGAAGGTGCAGAGGGGAAGAACTCGTACTTACAACACAGGAAGCCCGACTTCTCCAAATTCCCTCGTCTTCCTTGATTTTCATATTATATAGGGAAACAATAAATTTGTCTGGGTTGAGTTACGTAAAATTTTCCGATTTCACCAAATTAAATTGTTTTTTGTTTGTATTATGCATTTGAGCCTTTACCAAATCTTTGGAATTGTTCGATATGATCGATAAAATTTAGGATTTGTTGGTGAATCACATTTTATTCTTTTAATTTAATAAATAAATTATGTGGATAAATTAAATATATTGAGTGTACTATTGTTTTTTCTTAGTATATAGATAAATAATAATTTCAAGCAAACGATTGGATAAGAGATGATAATTAATCCTATATTGGCAACTAAACACAGCCATAAGTATACTCAATTTAAGCCTACAATTTTCAATGATTAAACCAAATATACACAAACTTCACGTGAGACGATCTCATGTATCAATTTTATGAGACATATAATTTATTTATGTTATAATATGAAAAATTATTATTATTTTTATTATAAATATAGACATATTGATTAATCTCATAAATAAAAATATGTAAAAACGTCTCACAAAAAACATAATCAACAATATATCAGCGAACTGATATACCTTGGATTTGGTGATAAATATTTATTATATCTTTAAAATAAGATTTTGGATTGAGTATCCTGAAACTAGGTATAGCACCAAACCGATTTTATTTGGTATAGTCGAATGGATCAAATTTTTTTAGGCAAACGGATAAAAAACTGAACAGAAGTAAAATACGTAAATTTGGTTCAGCATTATCGATTTTCTTATAATATTTTGAAAATTAAGAGAAAAATTAAACTTGCTAAACAATTACTTAAAAATTATTTTATATAGAAAGATTAAAATCTATAGAAAAATAATATTATTAAAAAAAATATGTTAAATCGGTTAACCATTTTTTTAAAATAAATACCGAAAATTAACCAATTTGACAATTTTTTTTAAAAATAAAATTGAAACTTTTGAATTAGTTCGTTTCGATCGAATAATTCAGTTTTTATCCGAATTGAAGCTTACCCCCAGCTAGCTGAAATAATATACGTTGCTCGACGTACGTTTATAAAAAAAAAATTCAAATAATAAACATTTACTGATTAACATGGTAATTAATACGCATCATAATTTTGAATTGATAGTACAAAATAAAATAGAGAATGTATCTAATTTACGTAAATAAATTTGCGATTTATTATTATTATCTTCATAATGGCGTAATAAAAATGACGTGGCAAGATCTCCTTGGGAAGCCGAAATCGAACGGTAGAAGATTCACTGAGTAGCCAAGCACAACATAATCTTCACCGTCAACCTAAAATGTGGAGACATCCGACGGTGGGAAACGCAGGAGTTAGCGTCACTCCTTGAGGGGCAATCTCGTTATTTGAGTGAAGAACCGATGGCATATGGATAGTATAAAAAGCACCTCGTAGAGGTACGCATCTAATATAAATAACCACTTGTCTGATAATTCATTTAAAAGAAAAAGAAAAAGAAAAAAGATTTTTCAAGTCTCATCTCGCGTTGTTCCCAGGCGTCGCCACTGTGTTACGATTCGCCAAATCTAGCGCTTGCAGGTATTTTACTCGTCTGATTTTTATTTATTCATATAGAGGTTATTGTGGTTACATTGTTTATGATTAGATTATTTTTGTTTTGTTTGGATTTGTGGGATTTTTTTTCTGTTTTATTTGTTAAACTGGAAAGTGGTGAAGTAAAAGCGATTCATTAGGTTTGAGCTTTTTTTTGTAGGTTCGTGATTTCTTGTTTGGTATCTTCAATTATCTGATCTGAAAGTTTCGATTTGATAGAGCTTTTGTAAGATATTCATAGTATATCAAACTAATATTACCTTTTTATATGCTGGCAATTGATGTGTGCATTCCGAAACATGTTTTTTTTGAACTGTCGTTTGTTGGATTTATATTGTGGCTCCTTTTATTTAGGAGTGTATCGTTTCATGATTGATTAAACAAGTTGTCTGTCAAATAAATGATCCTACTGTTTGTTGCATTGTTTTTCAAATTTCCAAAAGATGTTAATTTGTTTAGAAATATGTCTGTCAAGATGACTGTCGCACATGCTTGGGATTATTGTGTCTATGGGAAACATTGATGGTTCATTACAATGTGAGATATTTGGATAAGAAAGGAAATGTCACAAAATTATATTGATGTTGCTATGTTTCTTTGTATGCTAATGGAATTTTAATGCACTTTTCATGGTATCATCTTTCTACAAGAATTTCATATGTGAGTGTAGGAATTTTAACTGTCCTTTGAATTGTTGCCTAAGTATATGCTATAAAGTTGACTATGTTTCGTGATGACAAAGGATTCAAATCAAGAAAGAGAAATGGGGCTAACATTCACCAAGCTCTTTAGCCGGCTTTTTGCCAAGAAGGAGATGCGCATTCTTATGGTTGGTCTTGATGCTGCTGGTAAGACAACAATACTGTACAAACTCAAACTCGGAGAGATTGTAACTACAATTCCAACCATTGGTATGCCCTCCCTTCAACTACTCAGATTTCTTTCTTTTTACTTAAGTCCTCTCCTTGATTTCCTAAAAGTCAATACACAATCATGTTATTTTTGACTTTTCGATCTACTTTCCGGTATTCATTTTTCTTTGGTTTTAAATCGGACTGCAGGTTTCAATGTGGAGACGGTTGAGTACAAGAACATTAGCTTCACCGTTTGGGATGTTGGCGGTCAGGACAAGGTGATATTCCATGGTCAATAAATGGTTATGTCTTTACAATCTAAATTCTCAAATTTGGTTCATGAATTTATGTACCTTGAGCTTCTAGTATTTTTCATCCCATAGGATGCTAAAATGATTTTTGGCTATTGGATGAAACTCTCATATGCTTGTAACAACAATCTTTAACCTAAATTTGCTATTTCCTTTTGTAGATCCGCCCATTGTGGAGGCACTACTTCCAGAACACGCAGGGCCTCATATTCGTTGTGGATAGCAATGATAGGGATCGGGTTGTAGAGGCACGGGACGAACTGCATAGGATGCTGAATGAGGTGATAATTCCTTGTTCACTGTATCCACACGTTACCCAGTGCAAACCACTTACTAATTCGTTTTGAACAATGTTTTAATTATTCAAGAACTCTGGAATAATTAATTACTAGCCATGTGGAATAGTATCGATTTGGTTAAAGCTCCTAAATCACCCGATTATTGATTCACAGTATATTTGTGTAAGACCTTTTGCATCTCTAAATGTTGCTGCTGCTATTAGAAATTACCAATTAACATGTGTAGACACTTTGACCTAAAGATAGAGAACAAAACATAGTGATATTTTTGCCACAAGTTCTGTAACTCTCAACCATATGAAGGCTATAATCATGTGAACATGACAATACATTGAAATGTGAATTGCAACTGGGTTGAATGCTTTTGTGTCCGCAAGTTGAGTGAATGAATATTTATAAATTTCACTTCCTTGTACATCTGCATTATTTTTATGTTAGAACTTAGAGATTAGAGACATACAAGTGCAATCTACCCATTATACAGAACCATTGGCATGAATGATGAGTGTTTTGGAGTTCTATCTCCTCTATTGACCTTTACCCGAGCATTAGTGGACTATACCCTGAATTTAGGATAGTTGGAACTTGGAAGGTATCAGTCGACCCTATTGTTGCTAAGAGTCATTTCCATGAAAGAGTTTCACTTTACATGGTTGATATATATTCTATGGCTTGGTTATTAACCTTATTATTTCCTGAAGTTAAAGATTAGACCAACCCTTTAGCCCTAATTGTTGGCCATTTATTTAGGATGAGCTGAGAGATGCTGTGTTACTTGTTTTTGCAAACAAACAAGATCTGCCTAATGCTATGAATGCTGCTGAAATAACTGACAAGCTTGGCCTTCATTCACTCAGGCAACGCCGCTGGTAAACATTCTTGGCATGGATTCCTTGTATACTAGCTACTTCTATGCTTTGCTTATTTTGATATGTGCAATTTTGAACCTGGTTTTCCTTGTTCTTTCCAGGTACATTCAGAGCACATGTGCTACCTCAGGGGAGGGGCTTTATGAGGGGCTGGACTGGCTTTCTAACAACATAGCTAACAAGGCAAGTACTTGATATAACATTACTCGACAACAATTTCTTGATATGTTCCAGATATTTTATTCTAGATTTTATATATGTTTGTGCGTGTTGATAAGTGTATTGATAATTTTTAAACTAATTTTACAAATTCACGTCCGTCCAATTATGTGATCAAAGTTTGAACAGAAAAAGTAAGGTAGTGTCGTTCTTTTTTTTTAGTGTTTTGGGAAGAATTATGTATACTTGTTTGTTTTGGGAAGGATGAAAACATTCTGGGAAGATGCTAACAAACATTGCCTAAACTTTTCTTTTGCCTTTTAATTTATTTTATATCGATAGTTGTATGATGTATTTCTTACTATGCTCCATTTTTACAGGCATAAAAGCTTTATGGAGTTGTTTATGTGAGTTGTTGATGTATGCTTTTGGGTTTTTTTCTAGACTTGTGCCGTGTGACCATGGATGGTTTGTTCCTTAGAAAATGGTTGTTTTTGAGTTAGGAGTTTGTATGACAAACTGTGATTTGTTTTATATATTCCCAAGCTACGTTCTTATTTTGTTTGTGCTTTTTTCTCTTTTTTTGAATAACTATGTTTTTAGTGTAATGCTCTACCGTTGTAAATTCTTTGGTTGAGTCTCTCTCTCTTAACAGTTTTGAGCTAAATTTTTTAGCTCGTAATCTACTATAATAAATTTTAACTCTTATATCTTCTTATTTATACAAGATTATGCTCCTACCATACTTCCACAAAATGAGTAATCAGAGAAATCGATAGCGGAGAGTTCTAAGTGAATTGGGTCAATATATTAGAGAGAGAGAGAGAGAAAATAATTTTAGATATAACTATTTAGTACTGATGTAATTTTGATTATTTTATAAATAACTTGATCTCATCTTGATATTTTTGTAATTAACTTTATGAATTCTTATGGCTTATTTTTTAGCTTCGTAAATCTTTTAAAATCAATTTTGTCAAACACTAAGAATGGTCTAAATCTTGTTCGTTCGAGCTGCTTAGTGTGTTAAACATCTGAACCTTGTTTTGCATTAATTAATTTTTTTTTTTTTCGTGTACTTTTAAAATTCCAAAAACACAATTATTTTGGTTCAATCTTAAAAATCCACATTGCCAGTCAAATGAAGAATATTATAATAAGGATTATTATAACTTTTTCCCTATTTTCAGATTATATTAAATAATCGGTGAGCTGAATAATTGGATCACATGAGGCCCATGCTTTAACTTGGGTCTCATTTACAAATTCAAATCCTCTATTGGATCAAGTTGGTTCAGATAAATAGCTTCAGCATCACCGAGTAGTTGGGCTAGTCCGCCTGACCTTTTCTTTTATCAATTGAAGTTCGTTATTGCTGCTTAGTATGTATTGAGTAAATTCTTGAAATAATATAATAGTCTACAAATTACACTAATCAAGTAAACCTATCTGTGTAAACCATGTACGACAAGCTCGTCCGAGAAGGTGTTGGCAGGAGAAGCGAACTCTTGACTACTGGTCAAATACTCACCAACTCGAACATTTCCTTGGAGTCGTTTTTTTAAATATAATTAAGGCGAGAGATTTATCTAAATATTAGTACCTGACTAACTAAACATTAAACCCAATCGGTGGAATTTGAACCAAGATAATGAGGGTCTTGAGGTTTTGTTCTTGTGAGACGGTCTCACGAATTTTTATCTGTGAGACGGGTCAATCCTACTGATATTCACAAAAAAAGTAATATTCTTAGTATAAAAAGTAATATTTTTTTATGGATGACCCAAATAAGATATCCGTCTCACAAAATACGACCCGTGAGATCATCTCACACAAGTTTTTGTCTCGCTCTTGTCATTAGAGCAAGGTGTCCGTGGTAGTTCACGTGACTTTTAATCGAACTGAATTCGTTCTAGAGTTGATAAATGTTTATTCTTTGAAAATTGGGTTGCAATAAACAGAAAATAGTTCCTAATTTTTACTAATTAATACAGGTTATAATCTCCACAAAATGCTGTGACTTGCACGAAAAAGTGTTTTTAATCCCTTCAAAAATAATAATAAATTACTTCTTTTTATATTTTGAAATGAATAGTCATTTATATTTGTTATTATCAATTAACATTTAATATAATGAAATGAAAAACTATAGAAATGATTTAAAATCTAGATAGTGATGAATAAACAAAAAAAGATATTATATAAATATTGCCTGAGGCTATGCGATGCCTCTTCGTTTGGTACACACATACATATGATAAGTCCCTTCTCAATCACATTTTGCAAATCAATCCACACCACAATTATTTTATTTCACAAATTAATTTACACAAACATATGCTTGTAGTATATTCCATAACGCAGGACCCTCCGAATAATCAAGGTCTTCATCATCGTTCAATTGAATTTTGTTTTATTTTTTCTTTTATTAATGTGCACAACATTATAGCATGTCTGAGAATATAAATTGCGTGTCTACAAAATGTATATTTTATGTTGGAATTGTCCTCTACTGGTAGAGTAATTGATATGCGTCTTGGATTGACGTGAGACATAAAATATTTGAATTGTACAATTATCGTCATTTATGGTTTTTAGTAAATGTGCAAACGTTCGATCCTATTAGTAATGCCGAGCTAAGATCGAGTGTTTTATCCTACGTATATGATGATAGAATTAAATTAACCAATGACTAATTAAGCTCCCAATTAAATACTTGAGGAAATATCAACTATAAATCCCAAATAACGACTAATAGGACCCAAATTCGTGTATTCCTTTTGTCCCCACCTATGAATCCACAAAGATAATTAGGGCCCTCAAAAAGTGGGGATCGGATTCTACCTTAAAATATATTATTGCCTTTCGGGAAAAAATTGTCCTTTATTGAATTTTGTTTTGTTTTGAAATGAATGTGTGTTTGTGAGTATTTGATTAGTAGGGATAGCTAACAACGTGCATGGGAACTAGTTGTCCATATAAGATTGCTACTTTGTACCAGCATTTGCCATTTTGTTATGGTCCACATGAATTTGGGGTTACCCGCCTCTCAAAAATATCAAAATATATAGGCGAAAACTGTGATTTTAGTTATGTAAGTTGAAATATTTTAGATTTTTGTCATGTAAGTTAATCACTTGTTCTGGATTTTAGTAACGTAATTTCTCCATATTTGGTTTTCATCCAGTAACTTGGATTTATTTTCCCGAAGTCACTAAATCAATCGAATGTTGTTTATTATGCATTAGTGTTCTTGTACGTAACTCTTATGACGATAATAAAACTTATATTATACAAATTAAAATATACCTAAACAAAAAAAAACGACTAATTTAATTTTTTTCTTCTCATTTTGAAATATTAAGTGTCGTTTTATTTTATTTTTACTCATATGGATTTTAATGTGTGTAATATGAACTTTATTTGTGTTATATGAGTCACGTCACTACACTAAAAACGGCAAACGACAACGGATTTTGGATAAAATCTGTTGTCGTGGCCTTCTTAAAACTGTTGTAACTGAGGGTGTTGTTGAAAGTCCGTTCAACGACAACGGATTTTATCGGTTGTGATAGGTCAAATTTGCGACGGTTTTTAAAACCGTCGCTAAAAATATTAGCAACGGTTTTATTCCAAACTGTCGCTAATTCAAAATTAGCGACAGTTCATTAAACCGTCGCTAGTTCAAATGAGTAACCGTCGCTAATTTAAAATTAGCGACAGTTATCAATCAAGACCGTCGCTAATATTAGCGACGATTATTAATCACAATTTCCGTCGCTAATTTGTTTCGAAAAATAAAAAAAAATTCTTTTAATAATTTAATAAATCTAAAAAAACTTATAATCGAAACTAAAATCGTGTAAAAGAAAAAAATTTTAAGTGTTGTGAAGTAGTAAAATCGTGTAAGAGAGAAAAATTTTACGTGTTGTGTGAAATTGTATAAGAGAGAAAAAATTTTGAAGTGTTATGAAGTGGTTAGAAAAATTTTAGGTGTTGGGTAAAATTGTGTAAGAGAAAAAAATTTTAAGTGTTGTGTGAAGTGATAAAATGGTGTAAGAGAGAAAAATTTTAAGTGTTGTGAAGTGGTGAGAAAGATTTTAAGTGTTGTGTGAAGTGATAAAAGGGTGTAAAAGAGAAAAATTTTAAGTATTGTGAAGTGTTGTGGAGGAAAATGGACCGAAAATGTGATATTTATAGACAATAGCGACGGTTGTAAACCGTCGCTATTGGCGACGGTAATGTTGAAACCGTCGCATGATTTAAATTTGCAACGGTTTATATTTAAACTGTCGTTAAAATTAGCGACGGTTTCAGAACATTGTCGCTAATTTTAGCGACGAGTTTTGGAAAAACGTAGCTAATTTTAAACATGCGACGGGTTTTGGATAAAACCGTTGTTAAAAACATACGACAACGGTTTTTCACAAAAACCATTGTCGTATGTGCGTTGTTGTATGCAGAATTTCTTGTAGTGCGTATGAGAGAATCGGTATCAAATTTTAAAAAAAATATTTGATGAGTTTAGTGGATTTCAGCGGAAAAACAAAACAAAACAAATTGTCATCGCTAAATTGATATGTCTTTGAATTGCTTCAATTCACATAGTTTAGTTCTCTTCTCGTATATATATAGTATTCCAGGATAGACGCATATATCATTCATCATATCATTTATCACGTACGTAACTATACTCGTGCTGCTAAACCCTAATTCCACCACCAAAATTTGACAGATCAACTTCAAAATCCAAGTCAAATATCCACAGTAGAAATCCAAGAACAAGAAGCAATGTTTGTTAATGAAACATAAAAAACCCTCTCTTTATTAATTACGCGCAACGTATATCCAAGGATTATCTAGAATTGATTTCTTTGCAAATGCATAAACGTTTCCTTTGGATTCAACATGAGATGTGGTGCCACAACCTAAATATTTTTTCATGGCTACACGTAAATATCGGATAAGGGAATGTAAAATGAAACATGAAGTGTTCGAATTCGAACGTGGACGGATAGAATAGTATATGCAATGCAGAGCTAGCCGAGAACCTTCAAGAGGACCACTTCTTCTTACATTCATGAATAATGAAAAGGTATGTTTGCATTCCATATAGATTCCCAAGTTGAAATTGAGATTCTTTTTAAAACTTATTATTCTAGTTACCACATGCCTTTAACCAATGAATAATTGTTTAAATTTCATACTTTGAATTATTTAATTTCCTTTCGAAATTCCACAAACTGGAAAAAGGATGATATATTCGAATTTATTCTGATATAAAAAGTAATGTATATTCCATCTGCTTTTAGGGTTAGCTTGTTTTGGTGTACTGTTCTTCCTTTTAACTTGGCATATCTCGAAGCAAATACGTACACATGGTTTACTAGAATTTTTAATAGGTGTTCTACATTTTATAAATACTAGAGACTGGGCCGACACGTTGTGAAACATATGTGTAATATAATACGTGAATATTATGTGTTGCACGTAATTCAATTCTCAAGTTTAGTTATGATATTTATAAAATTAAATATGACATAAGATTTTGTAAGATGATTTTTCTATAATTATGAAATATGAAATATGAAATTTTAACACTTCATGATATTAAATAAAAATATGAGTAGTAATTTTGGAATTAAAAAAAAAAGTTTCACCATGGTAACTTCTTTAATTAACAGTTTAGATAATTCAATCAACGAGAAATAACCAAATTTATTTATAAATTAGCCTATTTTTGTTTTGATTTTTAAGTAGTTTTAAATTTGGTCATGTAAGTAGGGTTTCCTTTTGCTTTTAAGTCACATTTCATTGAAATACTGACACGATATTGGACGTTGTTGATATGATATAAAATATTTTCACATGACGATAGATATGACTAATTTGGACTGCATTAGTTTTGTTTTTGATGAAAATTAAATTTTTAAATACTATAAAAACATACCAAAAATCGCTAGATTACATGATGATTTTGATAATTTATCTATTTTCTCTATCTTATTTGGACTGGAGGAGTTGAGATTGCTTTGATATATTACATTTTGTCTTTCGTAATCATCATGGTGCAATCTCACTTAATCCTTGACAATAAATAAATAAAGAAGTATAATTTTTTCCATGTTTGTTTGTCTATATGTGATTTTAATCTCGTGTTGTTAATTTCTCATTTTTCCAACATGAAACCGATGTGTCACTAACTTAGTGCCGACGTGACACTCATTTGTAAAGTGTTATATCAACACCCTAAAGAACTAAAATCGTCAAAAATTGAAATATACATTATTAAAACTCAATTTTAACGATATAAGACTATAAAATTGAAATTTTTTCCTAGATAAACTTAATGGTGTGCGTATATATATTTCACTTCATGTCAATGAAATTTACATTTTTATGTGTTTAATTTTATT
Source organism: Primulina huaijiensis (assembly GCF_012295235.1). Lineage (NCBI taxonomy): Eukaryota > Viridiplantae > Streptophyta > Magnoliopsida > Lamiales > Gesneriaceae > Primulina > Primulina huaijiensis. The sequence goes on along the minus strand of NC_133317.1, from coordinate 5,998,698 downwards.
ATGATTATTGTGGTTTAATTAGACTTGTTTTCTATAATATAATAAACTGCCTCTATCAAACATTTTTCCCTGTCACTAATGCCCTTCAAAGTTCAACCCACGTCCACCTTCGCCTTGCCATCGAAACAATTCTTTCATGGAGAAAAGCCATGAAAGACACAAAACAAATTAGTCAGCATCATAGCTCATTATAATATCTAATGCATTCTCTCCACACAAAATCCATGCATGTCTTAATCCACACGTAAATTAATTTAATTTCAAAAAATAAAATAATATAAAAAAGAATATTGCATTTAAATTTGAATTTCATTTACGCTGCATCAATCTTTCATTTTCCGTCTATTTAAAGCCAACAGATCCTGCCATTGAAGCTCAGGAGCAAACAAGGCAAAGTAGGGTTTTGCAAGTGTTGCTTACTTTTACTTTCCTACAAACTCTCCTCAACCGCACCCGATTTCTCTAAAATGGCTCCCCAAATCCCCGCAGATTATTTCCCTGGAAAAGTAGCTCCTACCATCGATTCGAAACGAGCATACGTGACGTTTCTAGCTGGCAGTGGTGATTATGTGAAAGGCGTCGTTGGATTGGCTAAGGGTCTAAGGAAGGTGAAGAGTGCCTACCCTCTTGTGGTGGCAATCTTGCCTGATGTTCCTGAAGAACATCGTGAGATTCTGAGAGAACAAGGTTGCATTGTGAAGGAAATCGAGCCGATTTATCCACCGGAGAATCAGATTCAGTTCGCCATGGCTTATTATGTTATCAACTACTCCAAGCTCCGCATATGGAACGTAAGTAATATGCTCATTAATTGTGTGTCTATTTATTTATTACGGATGAATCGAGATTTCAGCTAAACAAGGGTTGGTACGTGGTAAAAAAAATTGACTTATGCATCCATACAGAGACGGGTTGAGGGAGAGGGAGAGGGGAGAGGGAGAGGGAGATGACAGAGACCGTTTCAGCCTTCTTTGTTGTTTCTNTTTTTTGCAGTTCTTGGAGTACAACAAGATGGTGTACCTTGATGCAGACATCCAAGTTTACGAGAACATCGACCATCTGTTCGACTTGGCCGATGGCTATTTCTATGCTGTGATGGACTGCTTCTGTGAGAAGACGTGGAGCCACTCGAAACAGTACTCTATTGGGTACTGCCAACAGGTCCCTAACAAGGTGACTTGGCCCGCTGAAATGGGATCCCCTCCTCCACTCTACTTCAATGCTGGCATGTTTGTGTATGAGCCTAACAAAGAGACCTACGAGAACCTGCTTGAGACCCTGCGCATCACTCCACCGACTCCATTTGCAGAGCAGGTAACTTTACATTGTATTTTCCAGCTTTACAACATATAATATGTCATATGACACCATTTGAGCGTCATCATGTTTTACTTGTACGTATTAATCAAGAGTATAGGCTGTTGGTTGTGTTTAGTTTGTTAGTCATGGCTCCATAATCTTCTATCCTGGGTGCGATCATCATCATTCTGAAATCATTTTTACCGCGAAAACGACAGGATTTCTTGAACATGTTCTTCAACAGCATCTACAAGCCAATTCCCAATGTCTACAACCTTGTCCTAGCCAACATATGGCGCCACCCTGAGAACGTCGAGCTTGACAAGATCAAAGTAGTTCACTACTGTGCTGCTGTAAGATCTTATTCAACATCAAATACTCAGTACCAAGCACCGTGTTAAATTCCTATTTCACTCACATTTATTCTCAATTTTGATCAAATAATATAAAAAAAACTCAGGGATCCAAACCATGGAGGTACACTGGTGTAGAAGAGAACATGGACAGAGCCGATATAAAAATGCTTGTCAAGAAATGGTGGGATGTTTACGACGACGAGTCCCTCGACTACAAGGGCGAAGATTTCTCCAAGACATCTATCCTGGCTTCCATGCCTGAGCCTGCTGTGTCATACATTCCTGCACCATCTGCTGCATAAAACTAATGAGCGAGAGGATATGATTGTGCGTTTCGAACTTCAAATTGGGTGTAACCCTATGACTACTATGTTGTCCTAATATCTACTGTTTTGTAGGCCACTTGGCCTACTTTTTGTTTGGTGTGTAACGCAAAAATATATAATATGACATAAATTTGGTACTGTTTGGTTTTATGCAATGTACTCAAAGTAGTCAAGGGATGTAAAATTTCTTGCTGCAATTACTATTATAACATAAACTAAATTCTCTACATATTGCGGGCGATAAGTTCATTTTCAGTTTTGCTATACATTCGATTCAAAACATTAGTACTTTTTTTTTTTTTTAAATGTAGCTCGTAATAATTGGATAAACAAAACAAAAAACATATAATCAAAAGAATATGATATAAAAATTTTAACAGGGAGGAATTTCGAATTAAAGAGCGTAATAAATAACAACGATGAAAATTAATACTAGAGAAGATAGGAAACCGAAATGTTTTTTTTTTATTTTATAAATGCTTCTTTAAATGTGACTATTTAATGTCTTAAATTTCCATTGTAGCACAAAGTATATTACCGAGTCCGAAACCCAATCTACCATATGTGAGAATTATCAGTACTCACACACACTAATAAACATGAAATTTCTTCACTGTTTTCTTCTCGTTTTAATAATTATTGTGAAGTTTTCTGATGCAACACGTCCGATTCCAAGAACAATGCAGGAAAAGAAAGCAGTTTCGGATGATGATCCGGAAACAAATTCATTTCCTGAAACAGGGGAAGGGAAACAAAAATTGAAAGAAGAAGAAGAAAAAGAAAACTATGAGTTTTGTGATTCTTGCGAAGACTATGATGAACAAGATTCATCAAATGAGGATGATGAATCGTCCGAGTTCACAAAAGATAAAACAAAACCCAAAGAAACCAAAAAATGTGAGGGCATGCCTTGCGAAGACGAAGATGATCAAGATTCATCAAATGAGGACGATGAATCATCCGAGTCTACAAAAGATAAACCAAAACCCAAAGAATGTGAGGGTGATTCTTGCAAAGACGAAGATGATCAAGATTCATCAAATGAGGACGATGAATCATCAGAGTCTACAAAAGATAAACCAAAACCCAAAGAATGTGAGGGTGATTCTTGCAAAGACGAAGATGATCAAGATTCATCAAATGAGGAGGATGAATCGTTCGAGCCTACAAAAGATAAACCAAAACCAAAAGAAACCAAAAAATGTGAGGGCAATTCTTGTGAACATGAAGATGAAGAAAGCTCACATCCAACTAAGAAAAAGGAAAAATCCAGTGAGTCCACGAAATGTACTTGCCCTTCTTGTGATGGAGAGGCTGCAGAACCACAACCTGCAAAAGGGAACTCAAAATCAGAAGGAAAAGATACAGATGATGATGTTGATGGTACTGGAAATGATAAAGATGGTTTCGACAGTGATGTTGATGATGATCATAATTCCCCGACTCCCACAAAGAAGAAACCAGAATCCAAAGAAACCGAGAATGGCGATGGGAAACCAGCACCGGAGAAATGTGGACCTACGTGTGGTGATGATTCTGAATCAAACGCAGCACCACCTACAAACAGGAAACAGATACCGGATGAACTTGAGGATGGTGATGCTGCACGAGCACCCGAGAGTGATGACCCGGAAATGGACTTGTCTCCTAAGGTCCAGCCTAATAAAGGAAATGGTAATAAATCAGCGGCAGCACCACCTACAAATGGGAAACAAATACCAAAAGAACTCGAGGATGGTGATGCTGTACAAGCACCTGAGGGTGCCGACGACCCTGAAATGGAATTGCCTCCAAATGTTCCGTCCACGAAAGAGAAAGATGCTAAATCAATGGCACCATCACCTACAAATGGGAAACAGATACCGGAAGTACTCAAGAATGGTAATGTGGAACAAGAATCCGAGGATGAAGACCTTGAAATGGAATTGTCCCCAGAGGTAAATATTCCGAATACTAAAAGAAAGGGCGCCACCGTTAAGCCAATGGCCCCACCTCCGATGAATGGGAAGCAGAAACCCAAAGAACTCAAGAACAACAATGCTGAACAAGCAGCCAAGGAGGACGACCCTGAAATGGAACTGCCACACGTTCCAACTACCAAAGGGACAGGTGCTAAACCAACAGCACCACCTCCAGCAAATGGGAAACAGAATGCTAAAGGCAACGCTGAACAAGCACCTGAGGATGAAGACTCTGGAATGGAACTGCCCCTGGTTCCGACTACCGAAGGGAAGAGTGCTAAAACAACGACAACGCCTCCAATGAAAGGGAAACAGAAAACCGAAGGGGATGCTGAACAAGGACCCGAGGATGACGAGCCTGAAATGGATTTCCCCTCAAAGGCTCCATCTGCTAAAGGGATAGGAGCTAACCCAACAGCACCACCTCCAACAAACGGGAAAGAGACACCCAAAGGACTCAAGAATGATGATGCTGTACAAGCAGCAGAGGATGACCACCCTGATGTCGCATTGCCCCCAAAGGCTCCGTCCACTAAAGGGAAGGATGCTAAATTAACCGCACCACCTCTGACGAACAGGAAACAGATATCCAAAGAACTCAAGGATGTTGATGCTGAGCTAGAACCTGACTACGACTACCCTGAAATGGAAACACCAACGAAGGCTCCCTCTGCAGCAGGGAAAGATGATAAACCAATCGCACCACCACCTACAAACGGAAAACAGAAATCAGTAGAACTAAAGAATCATGGAACCAAACTAGAAATCAGTTCCAAAGATGATGACAACAGTGACTTCATAGAAGATGATGAAAGCCAAAAGGTACTCTACGAAAAATTGAAAGAGCTTACGGAATAAGGGACAGATGATTCTTGTAAGGCAGTATGTGGCAATAAATTGATAAAAGAATGTTTAAAACAGGAGGAAGAGCTCACAACGGAGAAAGATCAGCTCATAAATTATCCAAGTTTCCTTGTAGCTATGGAACTATTGCCTCTTCTTCTTTTCTTTTTGTAGAAAATAGTGGAGATTGGATTGCTAACTAGCATGAAAACAAATTTATTGCATACCAAAATGATATTTTGTCAAGCTCATAGCTCCGAAGGATTTGCAGCTCATATTATCATACCTGGATGCAACTTATGCATCCAACAATTCTCCATCAAGCTTTTTTTTATATATATATTTTTTATTTTTTTTAAAGCGACGCTTAACTAGTTTATCAAGTGTGAATTTTTCTAGACGAGCTTTAATCATTTGACAAAATTAATGCCCCAAAAGAACAGTCCAAGAATCAATAATCAAGAATATCAATTCAGAAATCACAATCAAGACAAGCAATTCAAAATTCAAGAATGCATAACCAACTATCCACGAATGCATGGCATACAACAACAGTGGAAATTCAAGAAGAAGAATTCAAGATTAGATTCACAAGTAGAGCAATTTCAAAGATCCAAACCAAAAAGAAAGGGGAAAAAACAATATTTCCAGAAACAATTCAAAGGGTAGATATCAAGTAGAAAAGTTGAGAAAAGGAACAATGCCTGCTCAAGGACCTACTATAATTGGTATAAATCTTGATTGATGAATATGAAGGCGGAAATGAAACGAGGCCTTCTTCATGCGCTTGTGTCCCAATTTCCCAAAATCTTGACATTCTTGATCAGTCTTACGTCTAAATAAATAAGAAGAAAAACAGAACGAAAAACTGTGGAAAACTGAAAGAAGCATTCCTTCCCACTCGAACTAGTCTTGCGACTGTTGGGATAATTTGCGTAGATGTATATTCAAAAAATATATATAGAGAATTAATATTTAAGTATCTTTATTTAAGACTTAGGGTATATATTGAGCTAAATCTTGACGGCTAATGCAACAAACCCCATTCATCACGTCAGATGAACACTAAATGAACATACTACAATATGTTCGACCAAAAAAAAATTCGAGTTCTTATTTTATCATTAAAGAATGAAGGTCCATCTAACTAAAATTCGTACGAGTCTAATTGTATTTTATTTTTATTACAACTCACGTGAGGACGGTGGATCGATTCTGAAAAAATCCGTTATTCTGGCAGACGGTGAGATGACTTGGCTTCAAGCCCGGTCTCATAGTCTAATTGTATTATAATTTTTAAATATGATATATTATAAGTAGTACGTGTAAGCAGGTTGGCTTAATAGTTGTTCAATTGAAAAACAAAATTAAACTATTTAATTATTTGCTTTTAAATATAATCGTCGATATGATTAATTATCTTTTATTTATCTCAAAATTTATGCCCCATAATAACTTTAAAAATTTAAAGATAAAAGGAATCTGGATTCGATGGTTTTAGGGCGTACGTGTTTATTGTAAAATGAGAGATATGTCTCATGTTGCAACAATAACATGATAATTAATTATTATTTCTTAAATTAATTTATTTTTTTTAATCTCTTGTTGAAGAGACAAATTATTGAAAAGGAAATAGACACGAACATTATAAATTTATTTAAATTTGATGTTGACAATCAAATACCCACCATCCATGAAAGCTGCACGTGCATGTTGCGTTTGCCTCTTTGCTATCCAATTTCCTATCTTCTTCTCATACATTATTTTAGATGGAAAATCGTATTTTTTTTCTTGTCAAATTTTAGCGTTTTATCTTAATTGTTGTTGTGATATAAATACAACGCTAATATAATACTGACGTATATAATGTTGTCTTAATTTTTTTCATGAAAAATTATTAAAATCGTCAAAAAAAAATAAAGAAAACACGGAATTAAAATTGAAATTTGTTCACATCAAGCAAAGAACAAAAAAATACAAATTTCCCTCAATTTATACAAAAACTTTTAACGGTAAATTTAAAAAAAAATACCTCTGTCAATATTTCATTTAAGATTCAGTACCTATACATATTTTTTTAGGAATCAGTACCTGAAAAATATATAATTTTAGTTTTAACCCTTATAATGCAAAATTTACATTTTTACCCTTTATTATTTAAATAAATATATTATTTTATCCACAAACATTACATGTGTTTTCTCCATTTAAAATATAATTTTAAAAAAAATATTATTTCTCAATTATCATGGAATAAAAGTAAATACTTATTTTGACATACAAAATATCTATTATGGGGTTTCAGATACTTGATTTCGTTCTTTGAATACTCCAAATCTATAAGAAAATACTATATTTTCGAGCATTCACCATAAATTCGGTCATTTTTAGTCTTTTCATAAAAAATACATTAGGATTACTTATTCATGTCATTTTATTTTTTAAAAAAACATAGGTCATCACTCATCATGAAATAAAATTAAATATTTATTTTGACCTACAAAATATCTATTTTGGAGTTCCAAATGCTTGATTTGACTCTTTAAATACTCAAAATGTGTAAGAAAATACTGGATCTTCGAGCTATCACAATAAACTCAATAATTGTTGGTATTTTCATTGAAAATACATTAAGATGACTTATTCATGTCATCTAATTTTTGAAAAAACACAGTTTATCACTCATTGTTGAATTAAAAAAAAGTATTTATTTTGATCGATACAATACCTATTTTGGGATTTCAAATATTTGATTTGGCTATTTGAATACTTCAAATGTGTAAGAAAATACTTAAGTTTCAAGTAATATTAAATGACTTTTGATGGTGTCATTTGTGAAGTTAAAATGTGATACTTAAATTGGTATAAAGAGTATCTAATTAAAGTCTATAAATAAATTATTTTACTCGTAAATACTCATATCCAATTATTTGAGGATGCCAAAATATAATTTGAAGTTAATATTAAGTGACACCGATGATGAAATTCGTGAAGTAAAAAAGTGATACTTAAATTAATACAAATAATACATAATTCGAGTCCACAAATACTTGATTTTACCTTTTAAATACTCAAATTCCATTGAGTATGTCAAAATATATAGTTCGAAGATAATATTGAATGTTCTTTGATGATGAGATTTGTGAATTAAAAACGTGCTACCTAAATTGATACAAATAGTACCTAATTTGGTTTCACATATATTTGATTTTACTCTTTTAAAACTCAATTTTGATTATTTTTGTATATAAAAAAATATAGTTTCAAGTAATATTGAGCTACTTTTGATGTGTAATTTGTGAAGTTAAAATGTGATACCTAAATCGGTACAAAAAGTATCTAATTCGAGTATATCAATACTTAATTTTACTCCGTAAATGAGAAGTACTTAATTTGAGTTTGCAAATACTTGATTTTGTAAATGAGATACTCACAATATGTATTAAAATACTGGATATTCGAATAAGAAACGTAAGTTCACCAAGTGTTGGTATTTTTATGAAAGATACATTTAGATGACATATTCATCTCATTTAATATTTTTTTTTCTTCAAAAAAACAAATTCTCAACTAAGCATGAAAATTTAAAGTACTTATTTTTACTTGAGAAGTACCTAATTTGAGTTTGCAAATGCTTGATTTCGTAAATGAGATACTCACAATATGTATTAAAATACTGGATGTTCGAATAGACAACGTAAGTTCACCAAGTATTGATATTTCTATGGAATAAGCATTTGGATGACATATTCATTTCATTTAATTTTTTTTTTGTAAAAGAAAAAACAAATTCCCAACTAAGCATGTAAATTTTAAAGTACTTATTTTTATTTGAGATGTACCTAGTTTGAGATTGTAAATATTTGATTTGGTACATAAGATACTCATAATATGTAATAGAATACTGGATATTCTAATATGCAACGTAAGCTCACCAAGTGTTTATCTTTCCTTGGAAGATGTATTTGGATGACATATTCATCTCATTTAATATTTTTTTTGTAAAAATAAATTCTCAACTAAGTATTGAAATTTTAAAATACTTAGTTTTACTTGATAAGTATCTAATTTGAATTTGCAAATACTTGATATCTTGAATGACATACTTACAATATATATTAAAATACTGGATATTCGAATAGGCAACGTAAGTTCACTAAGTGTTGTTCTTTCCATGGAAGATGCATTGATACGAAGAGTATCTAAATTGGTGAAGTTAAAATATGATATCTAAATTGGTACAAAGAGTATCTAATGCGAGTTCGCAAATACTTGATTTTACTCTCTAAATACTTATATCCAACTATTTGGGGATGTCATATAATTTGAAGTTAGTATCACGTTGTCTTTGATGATGACATTTGTGAAGTAAAAATGTGATACCTAAATTAATACAAATAATATTTAATACGAGTCCACAAATATTTGATTTTATCATTTAAATACTCAAATTCGATTATTTGATGATGTTAAAATATATAATTTGAAGTCAATATTGAGTGACATTTGATGATGAGATCCGTGAAATAAAAATGTGATACCTAAATTGTTACAAATATTACATAATCAGATTCAACTGATGATTGATTTTATCATTTAAAAACTCAAATTTGACAATAAGTATAATGAAATAATATTGATACATATAATGAATGATTATCAATAAATATTATGAATGAATACTAATGAGGATGATATCAAATGAAGTATTGCCTTGTCATTTAATGAATACCAACAAGTATTGTGAATGAATATTAATGATATTATAAATTAATACTCATAAGTATAAAGAAAAAAATACTATAAGTATAATGAATAATTACCAATAAGTATTATGTCAAATAAATATAATTGTCAAATAAGTCATTCAATGAATATCAAAAGTATTGTCAATTAGTATTGATGAATGTTCTATAAATCATTAATCCAAGAATCGATAGATATGCTTAAAATGCAAACTTTAAGCTCATTTACGAACTATGTTCATAATGCATATCCCAATTAGTCCATGATGAATAATGAACTATGTTTATTTATTTAAATGACATGAATAAGTATCCTAATTAATTTTCATGGAAATATTGCATATTCGAATATCCAGTATTTTAATGCATATTGTGAGTTTCTCATTTACGAAATCAAGTATTTGCAAACTCAAATTAGATACTTCTCAAATAAAACTAAGTACTTTAAAATTTTCATGATTATTTGAGAAATTTTTTTTACTAAAAAAATATTAAATAAGATGAATATGTAATACAAATGCATCTTTAATGGAAAGATCAATACTTGGTGAACTTACGTTGCATATTCGAATATCAAGTAGTCTATTGCATATTATGAGTATCTCGTGTACCAAATCAAGTATTTGCAATATGAAATCAGGTACTTATCAAGTAAAATCAAGTACTTTTAAATATTCATGCTTATTTGAGAAATTTTTTTTTTTACAAAAAGATATTAAATGAGATGAATATGTCATCCAAAGAATCTTCCATGGAAAGCAAACATTTGGTGAACTTACGTTGGATATTTGAATATCCAGTATTCTATTACATATTATGAGTATCTCATATACCAAATCAATTATTTGCAACATGAAATTATGCACTTCTTAAGTAAAAGTACTTTAAAATTTTCATGTTTATTTGGGAATTTTTTTTTTTTTTTTTACAAAAAATATATTAAATGATATAAATATGTCATCCAAACGAATATTCCATGGAAAACAAATACTTGGTGAACTTACGTTGGATATTCGAATATCCAGTATTCTATTACATATTATGAGTATCTCCTGTACCAAATCGAGTATTTGCAAACTCAAATTAGGTACTTTTCATTCAAATGCATATTCCATGGAAATACCAACACTTGGAGATTTTACGTTGATTCGAATATCCAGTATTTTATTACATATTTTGAGTATCTCATTTACGAAATCAAGTATTTGTCAACTCAAATTAGCTACTTCTCAAGTAAAACTAAGTACTTTAAAATGTTCATGCTTATTTGAGAATTTGTTTTTACAAAAAATATATTAAATGAGATGAATATGTCATCCGAATGCATCTTCCATGAAAAGCCAACAATTGGTGAACTTACATTGCATATTTGAATATCCAGTATTCTATTACATATTATGAGTATCTTCTATATCATATCAAGTATTTACAAACTCAAATTAGGTACTTCTCATCCAAATGCATATTCCACNAAGTATTTGTCAACTCAAATTAGCTACTTCTCAAGTAAAACTAAGTACTTTAAAATGTTCATGCTTATTTGAGAATTTGTTTTTACAAAAAATATATTAAATGAGATGAATATGTCATCCGAATGCATCTTCCATGAAAAGCCAACAATTGGTGAACTTACATTGCATATTTGAATATCCAGTATTCTATTACATATTATGAGTATCTTCTATATCATATCAAGTATTTACAAACTCAAATTAGGTACTTCTCATCCAAATGCATATTCCATGGAAATACCAACCCTTGGAAAACTTACGTCGCCTATCCGAATATCTAATATTTTAATACATATTGTGAGTATCTCATTTACGAAATCAAGTATTTGTCAACTCAAATTAGGTACTTCTCAAGTAAAACTAAGTACTTTAAAATTTTCATGCTTAGTTGAGAATTTCTTTTTTACAAAAAAATATATTAAATGAGATGAATATGTCATTCAAATACATTTTCTATTGAAATACCAATACTTGGTGAATTTACGTTGTCTATTCGAATATCCAGTATTTTAATACATACTGTGAGTATCTCATTTACGAAATCAAGTATTTGCAAGCTCAAAATAGGTATTTATCAAGTAAAACTAAGTATTTTAAATTTTACATGCTTAGTTGAGAATTTATTTATTTTTTACAAAAAATATTAAATGAGATGGATATAAAATCCAAATACACGTTTCATAAAAAGACAAACAATGACTGAATTTATTGTGATCTTCGTATTTTCTTACACATTCGGAGTATTTAAAGAGCCAAATCAAGTATCATGGAACTTTAAAATAGATATTTTATATGTCAAAATAAGTACAAAATCTTATTTCATGATGAGTGAACAACTATATTTTTTAAAAAATAAAATAACATGAATAAGTCATCATAATGCATTTTTAATGAAAAACCAACAATAACCGAATTTATGGTGATTGTTCGAAAATATAATATTTTTTTACACATTTGGAGTATTCAAATAACAAAATCAAGTGTCTGAAATTTCATAATAATTACTAATATTTTGGTAGATGGAAAACACAAAATTAATTTGGTGGATAGAATTATATATTTATTTAAATAATAAAAGAGCAAAAATGTAAATTTATCTTTGTAGGAAGTTAAAACTAAGTTTGTAGTGTTGTCAGGTACTGATTTGTAAAAAAAATCATCTAGGTACTGAATCTTAAACTAAATATGTACATATGTATTTTTTAGAAATTTACCCAACTTTTAATAAAGAACTGTAAATTCTATTTTTGTAATTATATCTATTTTATAAATCTTTACAAAATTTAGTAAAAATTTTAAACACGAAAACAACGCAAGTAATATTTCCGAGGATATATTCATAAAATAACCTATTTTAAAAATCAAAATCTAAAAAATGTCGCTAAAAAATTTACAAATCTAAAGGAAAAAAAGTTAATTTCCTTTTTCATTAGAAGGGATGTATATTTTTACTGAGCCCACTATTAGCATTTGTGAAAAAGCCCATTAACTCCGGCCGATATGGTAAATACGACCGCCGCTTCTCTTCTTCTTTGGCCTTGCTCTTCAAATACACTTCATGAGCCGACAACGACGCAGTTTTGCTCTTGCCGCCCTTCCTCACCTTCACCGCCGTAGCCTTCACGCCGGCGGAGATATTGTCTACCTTTGTCGGCGGAGAGCCGCCGTTGTTTAAGAAAACAAACGTGTCCCTCCCATCGCTGTTGCTCCTCCCCATTAGTTCCTTGAATCGCCACAGCTTTGAGAACCCGGTTGAGTTGCTCTTCTTGCAGGTCTCTGGAGATACCTCAACCGCCTTTCTGTTCGACCACTCGCAACAGGGACCGAGGATGTCGTCATTCCTCGTCGAGGATGACGTCATCTCCCCGCTGTCCCTCGTCTCCACAAAGACATTCTTCACCGGAGGTTTCGATGGCAGGCTTTCGAGCTGCAAGAAATCGGGTTCATCGCCGGAGAAGAACAAATCTCGGTTGAATAACGGGAAGACCGGTCTGATCTTGCCGTTGAGGAAAGCATCCTCCGCCGCTATCGGGGAAGTATCTCCTTCTCCACACATAAACGAAAATTCTTCTTCCTCCTCCTCCTCCTCTTCATCTTCACCATTATCACGATCTTTTATGATTTCTTTCCTCTCTTCTTCACAAAAATCGTAGCTTAATCTCAACTGTTCCTGTAAACCTCGACTTATTTTAACTTCTGAAGCTGAATCTTGATCTGGGCTGAGCATTTCTTCAAATCTCCCCTGCATTCTTTTTCCGTTTTGGTTGGTTTTCTTCCCCTAGTTTCAGGCTTGAAAATGGTTTTTTTGAGATTGGGAGAGAATTGAGGACAGAGGAGAGGTGGACGTTGATTGAGACGATTAAAGGAAGCAGTGTAAGATCACAACTTTATACATGGGTAAAGGGTGGTGGTTGGAAACTTGGTCCCCTCTTTTAAAATATTAATTGTTGCTGTCGAATATTGAACGTGAAAGGCATTATTTAATGAGTAAGAATTTGTTTTAATAAGTGACAGGAAAATCGATTACGCGTGAAAAAAAAAGAACAAATCTTACACGTCCATTTATCACATGAAAGTTCAATTTAAGCCAGCTTCCGAATTTGAATCCTACGAATTAAGAGATATGGATCCCGAAATCCTCCTAGTACGATCAAAGCTCGTTGGATTAACTAGTTTGGAGAAATGATACCGTTGATTGAAATAGAGCAAATAAATTGAATGTTCAAAGGGAATGTAAGCCAGCCAAAGGATTGTGTTTCCCGTAAGCTTTTGACCATAATTTGACTATTGAAAATTAGTATATTTCAGGTTGAGAGATTTGACGGTAGGATTGCTGCCCACGAACAACGAAAATTCTTTAAATTTCACGGAGGTTTATTAATTTCTAATACTTTTATGAAATCAGCCTGGACAGCTTGTTTCTCTTCGTTTTTGTTTTAAGCGACCTGGACACCTTGTATTTCTATATTTAAATCGAAATTACTACACACTGGAAAATTGGAGAAGAGGATAGGAACGTTACCCAACCGGATCTGATTGATTCTGGATCAGATTTAATCGGCTCAGGGTTCTGAGGTATATTGACAAAAAGTTATATTTTAGGTATATAATGACAAAAACATCTGGTACTTTTTATATAATTTAAATAAACAAATTTGTAGTTAGTCGAGTAGCTCACGAAAACTTAAATTTGATTCGAGTAAAGATTCGAGTTCGATCAAATAAAAATCGAGTTGAGTTTTGAATAAAATGATTTTCTTTTTCTTTTTTGATATCTCATTCAGATTATTTTTTTCTCGAACAATATAACCATCTTGAGAACTCATCATCTTCACCATTCTGATCACCACCACTCCGACAACAGCGCGACATTCCGGCGACGGCTGGTTGATGACCCATTTTGACATGAATGGTTTAGTTGTAGGCATAGCCGCCTAATCTACTTTGGTATTTATGAACTTCACACTTGATTGCCTGCCTACTCTTACATGTAAAATTAGTGAGGGAGGGTGTTTTTACATTTAATATAGCTGACAAAAAACGCGATGAATGCTGAGAATGGAAATGTCAAAAGAATAAGAACACTAACCTAACAATGGTAGCTAATTTCTCTATTTGGAATATAAAGATTTTATTTTGTAGACACTAACGTAGGATTTAGCCCCTCGCCTACGTTAGTAGTAGTGATGAGAGTAATATATCGTACTGTATCATACTAAAAATACATACTGTTCGATCGAGAGAGCACGATATATTCGTCTAATTTATAATAACAGACCATGACTTAAGATATAAAAATATGAGTTTGGATAAATTTGGTTTTTTAATGCATACTGAAAACTTAATAAGCTCAAATTTAAAAAAATGTAATGATCATCATTGTTTTTAGAAATTTCCTTTTTTTTCCCTTTCTTATTTATCATATATAAATTGGTAATTATCATTTTATACAATATATATTATATGAGGATTTAATTTCCTACCAAGGAGTGTGTGTTTATAAATCATGTGGTTTCTTCTACAAATACCAGTATTCTTCTTAACGGAAGCACGTATAATAAAATAAGGCTATGTTTGGTACGAGGTATTAGGTGGATTTATAGTTTTTTAATCAATCTAATCTCATGTTTGGTAGGATTTTTATTTAACAAATCAATGTCTCCTATAAATGATTAGGTTATATTAACTAGGATAAAATAATCACTCCTCACTCCCTAAGAATATTTATCCAACTGTAAATCCATCCTATTTTTTCAATTTTACCAATCTCCTATATCTAAACTCATCACCACTTCCCGCCACCGACCGCCCACCAGCCGAACGCCGGCATACCGCCGTCGTCGCCAACCAACCGCCGCCGCCCGACTGCCAGCCGAACACCGGCATACCGCCACCGCCACCGTCGAAATGAATGGGCAATTTTGTCAATTTATCAAAAGATTTTTAATTATCTCATTCTTAACAACCATACCAAACATAATATTATTTTATCATTATATATTATATTTCTACTTCAATTATTCTTTTTATCATTTATTTCTTAATCATTTCATAATTTTATCCTCCAACCAAATACAGTCTAATAATATTATATATTTTAAAGAAAAAATAACTCTTGCTGAGCAAGTTATCGATTTGTTTGCTTTAATCGTAATAATGGGTTGACTCATCCACCAAATTAGCCACTCTCATTTACAAACAATAAAAACGATGAACACGTGTAATTAAGTATATGTCTTACTTTATACGCTTTCTTTGAGTACATATTTATTATTTTTATTATGCAGATGTCTCAAATATGTTTTTATATATATAGTTTTGATATGGTGCATATTTACCGTGCACACCTATGTGAGCACCGATGATGTGTCACTCACTCATTGGATGTGATGATATATATATATATATATATAGACACACACATACCGAGATTGAATTTGTGACCTAATTTTTTTAGGATGAGAGGAATTGCAGTCGATACTCTTCGGTGAATTAGATAAACAAACAAATGTCATATATTTCCGTTGTATTTAACCTTTCTTCATTTTTCCAAGGTGATTGTTATTTTTAAATGAATGTTTCATCAATTTCAAAAAACATTCTACTTGTATATCAATATGATTATATCCACAAAAATAATTAATTTTTTAAAACTAAATCAAATATATAAATGATTACATCAAAATATATATCCAATACTGTTCTCCCAAGATTTGCAAGCGCAGTAATTTCGACGGTGGAAAATAGACGCACGTGGGTCACAAAAACCGCACGTTTTTCTTTTTAAAATTTTTAAAAAATATGATTCCGTCGTTAAACAGACCGTCACACTTGATATGTGTGTTTCTTAAATAAATAAATAAATAAATCAGAGAATAGAATAATTTTAAACATTTTAAAAATTAGAAAAAAATTTATTACAATTTTAAAAATGACATCTTCCGCACTCTCTCTGAATCATTCATAATTTTTTAAAAATTGCGTATAAATTAATAAAAAAAATACAATCTAATAATATTATTTTAAAATTTAATTATTCCTATGATTCTTAAAATAATTATTTAAATAGCACACATAGTCAATGAATTTATATTATATTTTGAAGCAAAAATATATAAAGTAAGTTAAATAGGAGTGGCAAATATAAATTTCTTGAGATTAGTTTTCTTCATTATTGATAAAACTTACTAAAAATGTAAGCTTATATAAAAATTACAAGTTTATATTTATTACATATATAATAAAATATTAATACTATATTAAAATTTTAGTTCTTGAAATAATTTTTTTAATATTAATCTATACTTACTATATTATAAATATTTGTATTTTTGTCCTATAAATTTTTTATATTGGCATCTTCAACTTTCCTCTATAATGTAGAGGTGGAAAACTCCTCCAACCTACCTCTATTTGAACTCTTCATTTTGAAGAGTGAAGATCATTCTGCATTAGAATATCAAATAAGAGGATGACATAAATTTCAAAAAGGTCCTCGAAATTACCAAAAAGGTCCTTTCTAATTTTTTTTAATTTTTTGGTCCATTTCAATTTTTTTTTATTTCCTAATTAATTCTAGTGTTATTTTTTTTTTTATTTTTTATTTATTTGAAATGTTTTATTTTTTAAATTAAATAATTATAATTTTACTAGATATGATAAACACCAATGTAAATAATGAACAAAGTCGTGATCGAAAAAATACATAACACAATTTATTATCGATATATTTATATTTTTAATGGTCAATTTTTTAGTTTTTTAAAACATATGTGCCATTTAAGTTTGTCTTCATTTATATTTTATGTTTGTCTGATTGTGTCTTGTTTGCAAATTGTTTGACAAAATAAATGCATTATTTTAAATAAATCAAGTCGAATACACATTTAATTGTTTTATGTTTAATAACATAATACTTAGTTATTTAATATATTATGCAATTTATTTTAAACTTATCGAATTAATTAAATTGAGTTGAACAATACATTATATAATTATTTTATTATATGTGTGTGTGTTTGAAAATGAAAAAAAATTTAAAAATTGAGTATTTGATAACATTTAGAAGATATGAATTGAAGAATATTTTTTTTAAAATTGAGATAAATGATCTCTGTTTGGGATGATATATGATAAAAATGAAAAATATGAGTTAGAGATGACATAAAATACTCATATTATGTAAGATTATAATCTTTTAAATAAAACAAAATATAACAAAATTTTAAAATTCAAACATTAATCTTGATTAAAAATTATTTTAATATTCATTTCAATTTTTTTACCCAATTATTATTATATTTCACACAAAAGTCATATTTTATACTAAATGTAATAAGGGCTTTTATGTATATGATCACTGGTATAAATAATAATAATAATAATAATAATAATAATAATAATAATAATAATAAAATCATACATATCGTTTCACATATCATTATTGTGAAAAAAATTTGGTATCCGACCCAGCACGTGAAATAAACTTGTGTTATGAACATATTTGTAAGAACGTCTCACAATACAAGGATCCAATAATAATAAATCTATAAAAAAAAACAGAGCAGGTTGGTTTATTTTGAAATTACACTTGTGCTCCCTCCATCTCCCGGTCTAAGCCAACACGTGCCACCTGTCAAACTTCAATAATCTTTTGATTTTATCGAAAATTAAAAACGATGTGATCTGCCTTTTGCATAGATATCTCAGTATATTATATAAATCCAAGGGAAAAAAAAACCCAAAATAACTGCATTTAAACACCTGATGTTTGTTTACACGACAACATATACGTAAATTTTGCCAAGTTCTTGGGAAATTTATACTTCTGAAAAATGGTGGGTTTTTCATCTTCTTTAGCAACCATGGACGTGAAAAAATTCGTATTTTCAGACCAGTTGCTATCATCTCCTAGGAGAAAGGTGGTTTCACGATTTGGTTTTGGCATATTTGTCTTTTATTTATTTTTACTGTGGTGTTGTTTATGTTTGATTTTTCGTTCAAGACTCCATTTTTGAACCCTGTATTTCCTGGGTTAATTAGTTTTAGTTCTCATAATGATAACACATTTGTGTCTTGGCCCTCTTCTAGTTTTAATAATGCTTCAAGTGTAAGCAATGATTTTTTTATTGTAGAAAAATCGAAACATATTGGTGGTATGAACGAAACCTTTGAAGCAAACATGGTGAGGAGTAATAAAAGTTTAGATTTTGTGAATTTTCGTGAAAAAGACGAGGTTTTTGTGGATTCCCAGGTGGGGAATGTCTCTGGGAGGTTTAGAGATGGTGGCCTTAGTACTAGAGAAAGCGTTGTGAAAAAGATGAAAAAAATTGGTCTCTGGATGATAAAAATTTAATGTTGATAGACTCCACCGAGAATGTGAAGAACGGAAGCTTTTCTGTTGAAGAAAATGTACATGAGAATATGCTTGTTGATTCAAACGGGCGTGAATTGAAATTTAACGAACCGAAAAACGAAGCCTTGAGAGATGGTAAGGTTCGAAGTTACACTAATGATGGAGATTACGAGGGCTTAAAGCATGAAGTAGAGGGTATGAGTGCAAATGCAAGGTCTTATAAGGAATGTGATATCTCTAGTGGTAGATGGGTGAAGGATGATACAAAGCCATATTATCCTCCTGGTTCTTGCCCATATATTGATAAGGATTTCGATTGCCATCTCAATGGGAGGATGGATAACGAGTTTGTGAAATGGAGATGGCAGTCATATGACTGTGACATCCTTTGTATGTTTATCTCGTTATTTATACTTAGAGAATAAAGATTTACTTTGGTATTCCCGTTCGGGATTTCTTTTTTTAAGTAATGTGTGATTTTTACTAACTGCATTGAATGTGTAGGCACATCATTTGTTGTTCTGTTTCTTGTTAGGCATATGGTCTACTAGAAAGTAGTCATTCGATTCTTGTGTGCACTTACATGGATTTTTACCTACTGCTGCGCGGCTGCGCCTGATTCAATGCATATGTCGATAAGAAGGTACAAACACACATGTTGAAGAGCCTTAAAAGTATTCACATGTTTAATTTGTTACAAATCGCATACTTTGCTTTTGTTGTATCTCTATGAATTTTTACATTTACCGTTTACGAATGAACTTTGAGATAAATAATTTGGAGGCCTACTAAGATTGTTTGTCAAGCTCAAAGGTCTACATATTAAATATCAAAAATATTTGTTTTATCTGGTTTATCAAATAATAGGTCTGTTTAAACCGTTTAATTCCACATGACTAGCTTTCATGGCCATGCACATCATCATAGATTTCTTAGCATTTAGAATGGAATTTAAGTCACTGCCCTCGCATTTGCCTAGCGCTCGGATGCAGGAGTTAAAGAGGTAATGATTTAGAGAATTTAACTATTTTTTACTATTCCTATCATTTTGAAATTTGATTATGATGCTTTTACAGGTTTAACGCTATTGATTTTGTTGAGGGCTTAAGAGGGAAAAAACTAGTTTTTGTTGGAGATTCTCTAAATAGGAACATGTGGGAATCACTTGTTTGTATGCTTCGTCATGGTGGTGTACAAGATAAGAAACGAGTCTATGAGATATCCGGGAGGAGAGAATTTAAAACGAAGGAGTTCTATGCTTTCAGATTTGAGGTATGCTCTGTAACCTTTGACAGTTAAAATTGTCCCGAGCTTAATTCGTCTTTGTTTGGCTTTATTTGCAGGAATTTAACTGCTTCGTGGACTTTGTTAGTTCTCCGTTTCTTGTCAAGGAATCATCTTTGAGAGGGACAAACGGTTCTTTTGAGACACTACGACTGGATTTAATGGACGAGATGACTTCCATGTATCATGATGCTGATGTGATAATATTCGATACAGGACACTGGTGGACTCATGAAAAGACCTCCCGTGGGTGAGTTTTTTCCAATTTTTCTGATGAAATACATCGCCGTTATTTGGCGGCAAGCATAAAAATTGTGTGTATGAGTGAAAGAAGGTATAGGATCACACACATTCTCAAGGGTTTGTCATTCCTATATTTCCAATATATTTGCAAAAAATGTATACCAGTCTCGTGTTAACGAAAACCATTTGTTGATTTAAAGGGAAGATTATTACCAGGAGGGTGATTATGTTCACCCGAGACTTAAAGTTTTGGAAGCTTACAAAAGGGCAGTTACCACTTGGGCGAATTGGGTGGACAAGAATATTGATGTAAACAAAATTCGAGTTATTTTTCAAGGATACTCCATCACCCATTTCAGGTTGGTTAATAAACTTCATTCTCTCTTTCTGTTGCATCAACCTTTATATGTTGATTCTGTATATCGTCTAAGACTGCGATTCAGCATGATGGGGTATTTGATATGTAGTTGCTTGTAGGGGTGGCCCATGGAACTTAGGAGGACAATGCCACAATGAAACCGCACCAATATTTAATGAAACTTATTTAGAGAAGTATCCCAAAAAAATGAGAGTTCTGGAATCTGTGGTGAAGGGTATGAAAACTCCTGTTACGTATCTAAACATTAGTCGAATAACAGATTACAGAAAAGACGGCCATCCGTACCGACCTGATTCAAAATCAGAAACTGGTAATGTGCATGCACAAGATTGTAGCCACTGGTGTACCAGATACTTGGAATGAGTTGCTTTATGTATATTTATTAAAAGAGTGGGAGAGGATCTTGAAAAACTGAATACAAGAAAATTATGTCAAAATTTCTCAGAATGGTGCAATTTGTTGTAACACAGAATTCGAACTACATATATTTATTTACCTGAATACAAAAACTTATTTTCTTCATGCATTGGTTATCGTTGGGCAGGGGAAAAGATCTCGAATCCAAAAAAAGGTTTACATGACAAATTTTCCAAGTTATTTGTCGGGATCCATGTCTGTTCATTTGAACCAACCAAGGCTTATTGTCCGCTTCTTAAAAAGTTGGCTTCAAGGTGATCCACATGGATTATTTAATCTCCTTTTTATTTGACATTTAAAACTTAGATGAGTGTGAATGTGTCGTGGATGTTTGTATTCCATCTTACGGTCATAAGTTTAGAACGAAATTTCTTAGATTTAATAGTAACTTAATTTTCTCAACTAAAAAAAAAATGAATGTCATATTATTAACTGGATGACAACTCCGTTGTATTGATTATCAACAACTGCGTAATCTTTAGATCATGAATCGAAAAACACACTTCAAAATTAAAAGGCAAGTTGATATGGTAGAAGAGGCTTTCCAATCACCATTGTTCTTAAACACTTCACAAACTGAACATTGTAATTCAGGAGGGATAACATTTATGAAATCATCGGCACGCACAACTGCCTTACGATTGAAAGATGAAAAACAGGAAAAAATTGTTGGGATACAACTTACAAGCGAAGGACGAAAAAAGTAAAAGAAAACGTATTTTCCGCACCTTGCCAAATATTAAATTGAAAACAGAATATCAAATTTAACAAAAACATGCATAAGTTCAGCTACTTTCTACCCAAACATAAACACTAAAAACAATGGGTTCATAGTTCAGACATAAGTATTTGGCGTTGTACCGGCAGGCGTTGGTGCCGAGTCCACCCTTTTACCTCTTTCACTTCTGCTGTTTTCTGAGAATTTCAAGCTAGCCTTGTGAAAGCCCCTCTCTCTTTCTGCTGAAGTCCATTCAGATGTGTAGTAATCTTCCTCCGTGGTGCCTTTAGAAGATGGCCCGCAGAACATTCCACCCCATTGAGGGAAGTATATTAACATGATCACTAAAGTGCAGAATATCATCATCACCCCCATGAGTTCTAAACCTTTTTCGGTAGAGTATCGTGATCCTCGAAAGAATATAACTTGAGTGAGAACCGCTCCTACGTTTCCCCCGCCGCCAGTCATTCCGGAGATGATGCCTAGAGACCTGGTAAGATTATTTTTACTAATGTTCAAGAAAACGAAGAACCAAAACAATCAAAATGCAGTTGAGTGTAGAAATATTAGCATACCTTCTTGAAACGAAAGGAACAACCCCGAATGTAAGCCCACAAGCAGCTTGAACAAACACGGAAAATATGAGCATTATAGCGACTGATAAGCCCAAAGATCCCACTTTTCCTAAAAGAATACAGAATATTCCCCCCAATGTCTGCACAATCCACAGAGTCCACAGCCTTCCTCGCATTCCAAATTTCTTCGCCATGAGATCCGACAGAATCCCTCCTCCTGGCCTGGAGAAAATATTTGCTAATCCGAAACTCGCCGCTATTATTCCAGCTGTGTGAAGATTCACATTGAATCTATCATAAAAGTACTGCGCAATGATGTTGTCTATCGTAAGTTCAACCCCGAAACAGTATCCGTAAGTAAGTGCCAGGATCCATCCTCTGTAATTCGTAATTGCGTGATAGAAAACCTTCGAAAAGTCGTCTTTATGCTTGTCTCCTGATTTGTGAAGCTCAGAGTAGTTTCCATCCGGTAAATCTTGGCCAAGAAAGAAGATACCGTATGCCGATAAAGTTTGAAACAGGGCAGGGATGAAGAAAGCGATCCTCCAAGCCGTGAATTTGGTTGAGCCTATATTGTGTATGAGATCGAATACTAATGGCATAATGAGCTGTGTCGCGCCGCCGCCAAGATTTCCCCAGCCGCCGGCCACGCCGTTGGCGGTACCGACGACCTTTGCGGAGAACAAAGAGCTCATCCAAAACTGAGTCGAAACAAAAGTTGCAAGAGAGAAACCGGTGAAGAAGCGAACCAGTAGGAACGAGACTGGAGAACTGGCAATGGAAGTACAGTAAACTGCCGGTGCAGTGATAAGAGTGAGAGTGGCAGAGGCTAGACGTGGCCCGAATAAGTCGCATGCTGTTCCCATGGCAATTCGAGCAAAAACCGCACCTGAAACGGCCGCGATTCCCGCGTTTCCTATGTCAGTGGCCGTGAGGTCAAGGTTGTCGCGTATGATCGGCAACAGGGGTGGCGCGGCGAAGGTGGAGACAAAACAGGCGAAGAAAGACACCCAAGAAAGATGGAACGCTCTCATGTGAGGCGCCGCCACTGAAAATAGCCTGAATTCTGTGGATTTATGCTCAGAATCCACTGGAAGTGCAAATTTCTTCGGGTGGAATTCATATTCACCATTAGAGATCTCCATATTTGATGATAAACAAGAAATCTCTGTTTGGGAAGTTTAACAACTTCGAAACTTTTTCCAGGTTCGCATTGGCGAAAGGGACGCTTATAATATTGGAGAAGTGACCTTCATATGGCTACATGAGGAATTCAAAAGGCTAAAAAATTTACACTATCGCCGAGTCTCATGGATTAATTTCCTTTTTGACAAGTGGGAAGTGAAAATATTAGATTTCTTCACATGTGAAGCAGGTTCCTTGCGGAGAAATTGCCCCTAAAGTTTGATAATTAATGGCTAGAGCCGTGGGGTGAAAATTCAAATCTTTCTGCCCAATCGGACAGTGACGTTCAAGAGATTCATTTGTTCCATCCATTGACTTTGGAGACAAGGAATCCAAAGGAATGTACAGTTTTTTTTGACTTAGTAAACTATTCCTTGCTGGGATATTCTTGTGTGGAATAAATGACAATTATGTCCTCCGGTTTTGCCATCCATTGACTATAACGGATAACCACACCAGGATTAGGTGAAACGAAGCACTCAACTGAGGGTATTTGTGATATTAAAGTACGTTTTTTTGTGGGTTAGTTAAATGACAATTTATTACATGTTATTTGTTTTAATTTACTCATTAATCCAGCCTTAGTAACTAAGCCGGCACTCGAGAAATTATCTCTAAAGACAAAGGAGAACTGTTAAAAACTTTCACCTACCCTTTTCCTTTTGATTCAGTACCATGTAGTATTAAATACATGTTATTCTTCATCTCTTCTTGTGTCTTAAGGGTGTTTTGGTCATTTCTTAGGCAATATCTAACAATTTTCGTTTAGTTTAATATTTAGCCAGCATGATGGGGGGATATTCATGGTGGATACAGATAACAGAATCTTTCAAGTTCCCAATAAAATATATGCTTGGAAAGTTGGAGTCGTATGCACGGCGCATCATTTTTCCAAAATTCATTCACATATCAAATTTTACTATATGAAATACTAAAAAAAAAATTCTTTTTATGAAATTATATATATTTGTCGAAACCCGGTGGTAGATGTACAATAGTAGGTTGTTCTCTTATATTGAGAAAATATATTTATTTAAATTTTTTACTTGCAAAATAAAATAAATATTGAATGGTCAACTGAATTAAATTGTTGGGTACTGAATAAAGCAAGCTGATTGTATAATATCTCGTCTCCTAGAGACGTGCATTGACTTGATAATTAAGTTTCTTACAAACAAGTTGATGCTCACTGAATTTCAACATTTATACATTACAAACGGGTCGGGACGGCCCGGGGAAGGCAACTAGAATTGAGCTCATGATATTGAAGTTCGAAATATACACTTTACAGTCTTTAAATGCTTAATTAAGGTTTCGGCCAAGGAGTATTTATTGCATGAGTCTTTATTAACTAGGTTTAATTTTGATAATCAAAACTTGTAATGCTTTCATATCATGAAATTAATCATTTAGTTAAAAGAAGGTGTGTGTACTTTTATTTCTATTTTTATCATGTTTAGCCTCTTTCCACTCTAAAACTTTCTAACTATATATATACATGTTTGGTCTAATTAGCTAAATTTGTGTTGGATTGATGATTTATAGTTTTTAAGAGGTATTCGATATATGGATTCGAAATGACTTAAATTTTTGGAATTTAAAGCTCATTAAAATTGTCAATATATATATTCCGCCGCTAGGGAACAATCAAGATCTCCCCTCTATTGAAAAAGCTAGCATTATGGGTGGCATGTGTGTTAAAGTAACTGTATAGCAAATCAAATTATGGCATGAGTTTTATTGACTCTTATATAAAAACTTTTTTTAATAATATTTTATGATTTTATTCAATTATGATATTTAATTTATCTGTATCCGCATTGAAGCTGTATAGATAAAAGTCATTGAATATATAAAAAGCATCATGGGGTCTGGCTATCAACGTAAGAACATGAAAGTCATTAGAAAACGTACTTTATATTCTAATTAACATGTTCATAATCAATTCAAAATTATTACTCAAAGATATATCGCATCGATATCGAATTCATTTGCAACTCTCGATATACCAATGTTTGCATATTCGATCAGGATATATGAGTTGAAGGGACCGTACTGTACATTAACCATAACTTAAATTTCTTGCAGACATTGTCAGTGATACCTAAAGGATCATGTAGTGATGCTACTAGACGTTCTTACTACGATACGATGGGTGCAATCAGACTCGAGTTCTGACCTTATTGATCAAGAGGTTGATTAAGAGAATCAGGCTAATTAGGGTAATTTCGAATAAGAAAAAATGTTATTATAAATCACAGGAAGTTGTGAACCCACGATAAGCTGTATCTCTGAACCATTGAATGTCACACAAGTATTGAATTTTGTGTTCCTCTTTAAATAGTCGAATCCAAAGAATTGAATTTGGCTACTGTAGTTTAATGAAGATCAAAAAAATTTATAAGTTCATTCTATGTAATAAAAATTGTGAAAATTAGCTTAACTATTAATTAAATGAGAAGAGTAGAATTACATGTTTTAGTAAAGAAGATCATAAAACTGAAAATAAATTAGTGGAAAAATTTGTTCTTTGAAATTTTCATTTTTCATTATATGAACGATATTTGTACTCTCGTTACATCGACAACGTCTGATCGTCGATCGAAGTTATAATGAGCTCATAATTATTTATTTAGTAAATTTAAAATACATTAATAAAATAATAAATTATTAGTAGTGACTCTTAAGTATAAGATTCTCATTAAATAATGATTATTTCATTTATAAAGTTTTGATATGCTGCACACCTACCGTGCACACTTATGTGAGCACCGATGAGGTGTCACTCATTTATTGGATGCACAATTTTTCTATATTTCATCACATCCAATAGGTGAGTGACACCTCATCGGTGCTCACATAAGTGTGCACGGTAGGTGTGCAACATATCAA
Organism: Primulina huaijiensis; assembly: GCF_012295235.1. Lineage (NCBI taxonomy): Eukaryota > Viridiplantae > Streptophyta > Magnoliopsida > Lamiales > Gesneriaceae > Primulina > Primulina huaijiensis. The sequence continues at coordinate 5,972,109 of NC_133317.1, read as the reverse complement.
AACTCTTCATTTATATATGTATATATGTGTGTGTAAAGATATAGATATAAATTATGCTTGATTAAAAGTTGACTATTCATAATATTTTCAAGAATACAAAATATCATATGAGAATTTTAAATAAGGCAAAAACTTGTGTGAGACGGTCTCACGGGTCGTATTTGTGAGACAGATCTCTTATTTGGGTCATCCATGAAAAAGTATTACTTTTTATGATAAGAGTATTACTTTTTTAATGAATATCGATAGGGTTGACCCGTCTCACAAATTAAGATCTGTGAGACCGTCTCACATGAGACCCACTCTTTAAATAATGAAAATAGAGAATCCGATAAGATTGAAAGATTCTATTTATTAAATTCATGTTATAAAAATTGATAACACAACAATTAATAATTTAGTATGTATCTTGTGAAACGGTCTCACAAATTTTTATCTGTGAGACGGGTCAAGCCTACCGATATTCTCAATAAAATGTAATACCATTAGCATAAAAAATAATATTTTTCATGGATGACCCAAATAAGATATCCGTCTAAAAAAATATGACTCGTGAGACCGTTTCACACAAATTTTTGTCTTAATAATAACAAATCACTGGAAATCTAGTCTTGAATTTGCATCTCTCTCTCCCTCACAAGGCCACCTTGTTCCTTAAAAAAGAGCTTTCGGCCATATTGATTGAAAAGAAAAACTGGAGTCTCGGCCAATGCTTGGATTAGGGAGTTAATCATAAGAGCCAAATTTTGATTAAGGAGTTACTAAAAATCTTTGGCCAAATCATTGATTGGGAATAAAAGGTTATCATCCACTTTTGTGAATATTATCAAGCAATTCACGGACATGACTCACTTCCATCACTGTGCTGCTGTGGTTCGCGGACGTGACTCACTTCCACCACTGTGCGCCATGGTTGAGCCATCGTCAGATTTCTGAAATTCCGATTATCAACTTTCGACTTAAATTTCATTTAGATCTTTAGTACGATCAATACGAGGAATTCAGTTTCTGATCATAAACCTGATTAGCCGATTGAAGAAGGAAGAAGATTCGTTCGTATAAATTTATAACAAGGGCTATCACCCAAATTTCACCGGAACATCATATATATCATCAAGTAATAAATCACATATTTTGGGGAGATTATAAATTAGGCCTTTTAGTTTATATTGAAGAGGTGGATTTAATTGAAAATAATTATAATAACTAAGATTGCTTTGTCCATATAATAGGATTTTAATTTAAAAAATCTAGAAATAATATATTTCTTCTTTTTGACTCCATTATCGATGACTTTCAATTTATAAAGAAATGTCNTATAATGCTCAAACTTGGCCAAAATCTTAAAAAGCCAAATTATGAGACAAATATTACCATTTTCTCTAATTTAAAGACAAGTTTATGTGATTGAAATGACTTTCAAATGTTTACAAACTGAACATTATAATACATAACTGATTTACATTGAAAGAGGAAAATGGGAGAACATAACCACAATACAATCGAAGGATGATTAAAAAAAAAAGGTAATAGAAATCATAATTTTGACACATTGTCAAATATATAGATATAAACAGAATTTCAAATTTGACAAGACCATGCAAAAGTTCAACCTCTTTCTGTCCAAGCATAGACACTAAAAGCAGTGGGTTCAGACAAAAGTATCTGGAGTTGTATCAGCAGGCGATAGGTGCCGAGTCCACTCTTTTACCCCTCTCACTTCTGCTGTTTTCTGAGAATTTCAAGCTTGCCTTGTGAAATCCCCTCTCTTTTTCTGCTGAAGTCCATTCAGACATGTAATAATCTTCTTCAGACACGCCTTTAGAAGACGGCCCACAGAACATTCCACCCCATTGAGGGAAGTATATCAACATGATCACTGAAGTGCAGCATATAATCATCACCCCCATGAGTACTAATCCTGTCTCGGGAGAGTATCGAGATCCTCGAAAGAATATAACTTGAGTAAGAACCGCTCCCACGTTTCCCCCAGCACCAGTCATCCCAGATATGATGCCTAGAGACCTGGTAGGTAATGGGTAAGGATGCGTAAGGAATACTGAACATATATATATATCAGAAAACATACCTTCTTGAAACAAAGGGAGCAACCCCGAACGTAAGCCCACAAGCAGCTTGAACGAAGACCGAAAATATGAGCATCATAGTAACCGATAAGGATAAAGATCCTGCTTTTCCCAAAAGAATACAGAATATTCCTCCCAGTGTCTGCACAACCCACAGAATCCATAGCCTTCCTCGCATTCCAAACTTCTTCGCCATGAGATCCGACAGCATCCCTCCACCTGGCCTGGAGAAAAGATTTGCTAATCCGAAACTTGCAGCTATAATTCCAGCTGTGTGAAGATTCACATCGAATCTATCATAAAAATACTGCGCAATGATGTTGTCTATCGTAAGTTCAACCCCGAAACAGTATCCGTAAGTAAGTGCCAGGATCCATCCTCTGTAATTTGTAATGGCGTGATAGAAAACCTTCGAGAAGTCGTCTTTATGTTTGTCTCCTGATTTGTGAAGCTCAGAGTAGTTTCCATCCGGTAAATCTTGGCCCAGAAAGAAGATACCGAAAGCTGATAGAGTTTGAAACAGGGCAGGGATGAAGAATGCGATCCTCCAAGCCGTAAATTCGGTTGAGCCGATACTGCGTATGAGATTGTATACTAAAGGCATTATAAGCTGTGTTGCGCCACCGCCAAGATTTCCCCAGCCAGCGGACACGCCGTTGGCCGTACCGACCACCTTTGCTGAGAACAAAGAGCTCATCCAAAACTGAGTCGAAACGAAAGTCGCAAGAGAGAAACCGGTGAAGAAGCGAACCAGTAGGAACGAGACTGGAGAACTGGCTAGTGAAGTAAAGTAAACTGCCGGTGCAGTGATGAGAGTTAGCGCGGAAAAGGCGAGGCGTGGCCCGAATAAGTCGCATGCTGTTCCCATGGCGATTCGGGCAAAAACCGCTCCTGTGACAGCAGCAATCCCTGCGTTTCCGATATCCGTGGCCGTGAGATTAAGGTTGTCACGTATGATCGGCAACAGGGGTGGCGCAGCGAAGGTGGAGACGAAACAGGCAAAGAAAGACACCCAAGAAAGATGGAAGGCTCTCATGTGAGGCGCTGCCACTGAAAATAGCCTGAATTCTGTGGCTTTGTGCTCTGAATCCACTGGAAGTGCAAATTTCCTCGGATTGGACTCGTATTCACAGTTAGAGATCTCCATGTTCGAGGATAAACAAGAAAGCTCTCTTTGAGAAATTGAAACTTTTCCAGGTACGTCTGCATTACAGAACGGGATTCTTATAATGTTGGAGAAGTAACTTCAGTTGGCTCTAAAGGGAATTCGAAAGGCTCAAAATCTTGAACTGTCGCCGAGTCTCACTGATTATTTTACTTTCGACAGCGGGGAAGTGGAAATATCGGATATCTTGACATGTTAATCGGGTTTCTTGCGGAGAAAACGCTGGAACATGATGGATAAATAATGGCTAGTGGGTGAAAATTAAGAACAACTGCCTAATCGACAGTGATGTTCAAGAGAACTCCATTTGTTCCATCCATTGACTTTGGAGAAAAGTACGTACGGATCCGAGATGCTTATAATGTTGAAGAAGTAACCATTAATCTGCCCGCCCCAACATTTTCAAATTAAAGGATAATCGAAAGGCTAAAAGTGTTTCACTATCGCCGAGTCTCACCGATAAATTTACTTTTCGAAGGCGGGGGAAGTGCAAAAATCGGGTTTCTTGCTGCCTAATGGACAGTGATGTTCAAGGGAACTTCACTTTTTTAATGCTTTGACTTTGCAGACGAGGAATCCAAGGGAATGTGCAGTTCTTTTGACCTGGTAACGATTCTCTGTCAGAATATTCTTCCATGGACCAAATGACAATTTTGTCCTCCAATTTTGCTGGACTAAAAGGCTGCGTTTGGTTGCAGGATAAAATAAACTAATGATTAGTATGTAAATGATAAAGAAAATGATTGTCGTAGATATGTAATATATGGTAGTATGTTTGGTAAGATTTTTAAGTGTAGGATAATTTTGAATTTTTTGATGAAATGACAAAATTGCCCTTTCTTATTTTTTTATTCTTCCACTCCGGCGGCCGGAGACGGCGCGGCGGCGGTTGTCGGCGCCTGGCGGTGGTCGGCCGGAAGCGGCGGCGGCGGTCGACGGCGGTAGGCGGCCGGCGGTGGAAACCTGCGGTGGCTGTCTGCCTGCGGCGGCGGCGACGTTCGGCGGTGGTCGTCGGCCGGCGGCTGCCGGCGACCGACAGACGGCGGCGGCGGCGGCGGCCGTCGGCCGGCGGCTGTTGGCGGTGGTCGGCGGTGGGGGTTGTCGGTGGACGGTGGGTGGAAGGAAGTGGTGGTGAGTTTGAATTTAGAAGAAGGGTAAAATTGGAAAAATAGGATGTATTAAGAGTGAGATAAATAATCTTAGGGGGTGAGGATGTATTATTTTAACCTACCTAATATAACTTAATCATTCATAGGAGGGATTGACTTGGTTAAATAATCACGCGTACCAAACGAGGGATAAGGTGGGTTAAAAAAAATAAACCCACTTTATCCCATCAACCAAACGCAGCCAAAAAGTAAAGAAAAATGAAGTGTCTCTATGACAATTTATTTTCTTTTTCTTTTTGTGGGTTAGTTAAATGGCAATTTATTAGCAAATGTTTCCAAAAAAAAAATATTAGATGTGACATTAATGGGAATATGCATGGTGGTGTATAATGTTTCCAATTTTAAAAATATTAGATGTGAACATTTATATAATTGTAATTTTTCGACTATATTGCCAAAACAAACCTGATTACAGTTGTCTCAATTTGATTGTACGTTCTTTGACTTTTCGTCTCCTATATTACGTAAGTAATGCTACATGTACATCAATATCTGTATATCAATTCGTATAATACCAAAAATAGTAAAAGCTCGCGATATAATGATTATAAATATTATTGTAATGATATATTAGTTGTATTTTTAACATCATTCGTATTATATTAGGAAGATAATTAAAGACCTAAGTTTCTTATTTTCTTATAATAAAAAAAAAAGTTTCAATTTTCAGCATCTGTACGTTTCGTACGAATGCTCCCTGCTGCAACTGGAGGAAGAGTCCATTAATTATAATAAACTCCGATAATATAAAAATTTGCATACTATATTCCTTAATTAAGGGTTTCCTTCCTGGCGGATTAAGATAGCACATAGATGTGGTAATAATTGAATTTGACGTTCGCTAAACAAATTGGAAATAACTCATTCCGCATTGTGACTGAATCAGCGACCGATGAATTAAACAAGCAGTTTGTTAAATTTTTCTCTTATTTTTAAAAATCTATGATACATTTTGGAGACTGATTCATGTCATAAATCGGTCTCTATTTTGCGACCAAATTTTTTATTTGCCTCAAAAGTAGCGATTATTTGAAACACTCGTCACTGATCTGGGACTGGGTTTAAAGAGTGTTTGAAATAACTTCTATTTATTTTGAAATCATTCTTTTAGAAATTATAAAGAAATCGGTGAGAAACAAAAGTAGATAGTTTTTGAAAATAAAAGTCCAAAGTATAAACTAAAGTTTGAATGTTTGAAGAAATATTGTTTACAATCTTAATTTTCAGTAAAATGACAACAATATACTTAACTTATTGTTTCTCACGAAAATTGCGGGGTGTACCAGACACGTGATCATACCAAAGTTGTGAATAATATGACTTTTTTAATCAAACGTTGAGGATCTCGATTTGGTCATATGTTTTAACTCCTTCGAAATGACTCCAAAAAGAAAACACAAAATGAGAAATATGATGAAATTACAGAAGGAATCGATTAACAACATCAAAACTAATTATGTTGCTATGAACCTGATCAACATTTTTACAAGAAAGTTGAAGGAATATGTAAAAAATTCAAGAAACTTGACGGATGGAAATTGAAATAAAAAGACAGAGAATTGAGGGAATTCTGCAGAACTTTGCTGTAGATTTTGTTGGATGTGTTTGTTGTTTCCTTCTTTCTGATTATTCTTTCTGCTTTTGTCACACTCTACGGAGGAGTTTCAACCACATTCCACGATCGCTCACGTTGGGTCATGGTTCAACTCTTCATATCGTGCTTTTCTTGGACCAACTGCCTGCAACTTTTGTGGGCTTGGCATCTGTTAGGCTGTGGCTTGGAATTCCATGGACTTTGATAACTCTTGTGCTTAGCTTATTTTAGGTATAACACATATATAAAATTTATTTCGTAAAGTTATATAAATTTGGAATTTTAGAACCAGATAAACCTGATCGAATGTGAATCGGTCATGGTCCCAGTCCTAACAACACCTGTGGGGACCCGGACGCTAATCATGTTCTTAATTGTCATTGGGACTAATTAATCAATTATAATAAACAGGGTCTAAATATATTTTTTTTAAATATAATATCTAATGCGGAACGTAATGGAATAACTCTACTATACATATCAGTATAAGAGTAAAGTACAAGTCTTGTACTATATACAATCATTTACAAACTACTAAATATCAAGTGTTCAACCCTATCTCAGATCAAGTCCGTAGTCTCCACTCTAATCACGATCTCTCTCTTCAACTCCTCGATCCTGAACCTGTCCCACTTGTTGTCATGCACACATACAAACACGACAACAGCCGGATAACTCCGGTGAGAATAAATCCCAGTATAAATCAACGAAACATGCAATCATATAATTAATATAAAGCATGAAGCAGATATCAGATATATATCAAAATCTGAAACAAAATTAATATCAAGCTATCAATCATAATCGTGACTCCACGACTCAGACTAGACTCAATCCTAGTCTAGGGATCCCGGTTTCCAGAAGTTGGTATTCCTATATCGACCAACAGTAATAGAAGAAACTCCGATTCTATCCACGTCGATATAACCAAACATCCAGTGTCTTTACCTATCCGTCACAGACTGTGGCACTATCGCCAATACACTATCTTGTGACATTGTGCAATGTGCCCGTGGCGATCCCGCCACTATCAGATACTTCTGTCACAAGATCACTCGTCTAAACACATGCTCTCTATACATCCATAGAACAAGCATATCAAATCAAATCAATGCAAAGAATAACAAATAGTATGTGATTTAGGGAAACACAAGTATATCCTACTTGTGTCGATCTCCCAATACCACATTGACTTATACCTTTCGTTTGTAGTCGCGGTCTGAAGAAACGGAAGTTCTGAACTCAAGATTGTCTCTGTAAACCTGAAAGGACATATCGAGAATAATAATATCAACCTTCCATTCTCAATTCTACTGAATCTGATTAATCTGAATTTAATTCAAATCATCGACATAACGGCACAATCTCAATATCCCCGTAAATACCATATCAACATATATCAATTACCAATCATAACCCATATCCAATACAATCTCTAAGCCAGTCACAATTCAAATCTGTCCAATACCACTCAATATAATCTGAAAAATCATAACAAATTCGTAATCAATTTGTTTTTCAATCTGACTTCGATTCTATGATGTCTAACGTATCAAGAACATCATATAGAAATCCNATATGCGCGACCCGCCTCGGCGCATATGCGCGAGACATTATGTCTCAGCGCGTGCCTTCCCGTCAGCTCGCGCATATGCGCGCCCTTCTCGGCGCACAAGCGCCACAATCTCTGGAATCGACATCCTGAAATCCAGCCTCTCGCGCATATGCGCGCCCTGTCTCGTGCATATGCGCGAGAAGTTCTGTCTCGGACATACAGCTCACGAACAACTGGCGCATATGCGCCAGAACCTCTGGCCTCACTTTCCTCTTACTCATACATGATCTCCACTCATGCCTCGGAATGGTCCGTCTATTATCATATAAATTTATCGATAAATCATCTCAGATTAACAGGATAAAAATATCGGGCATTACAACACCGAAAATCGTTTTATGGGTTAGAACCTATAAAGAACAGATCGGACCAGTTCTCCTTTTTCTTAATTTTTTTAGAATTTAATTATTTATTATACTTATAAAATATTAAATTTTTGTTTTTGGTTATATATAAAATTAAATTTGATATTTTGATCATATGTATCTCATTGTTTAGATCTTAAACTTTTGTAAATACATATTTTTATTATTTATATAAACGTTTAAGAATTTTAAAATTTAAAGTATATTATTTTTTAATATTATATTATTATTTTATATAATATAATAGTGTTTCGTCTCGAACGTCCAGTCGAATCGATCTGATCGGATGAACTATTTTAACGTATACTGATTCGATCTCCTTTTTCATTTGAATTCCAGCCTTGCAACTTTGGTTCGTCGTTAGCTCGGTAAGGATTTTTTCCCCATTCTAATAAATGTAATTTTCTTTCTTTTTTTGTACTCAAGAGTCAAGATACATTGGTGGGTTCATTCCAGATATAATTTTTTTTAAAAAAAAATACACGAAAATTTTTGTGAGACGGTCTTATGGATCAATTTCGTGGGTTGAATATCTTATTTAGGTCATCCATGAAAAAGTATTACTTTTTATGCTAAGAGTATTATTTTTTTATTATGAATATCGGTAGAGTTGACCCGTCTCACAGATAAAAATTCGTGAGACCGTCTCACATCAGACTTACTCTTTTTTATAACATTGTTTAATATAATTTTATTTTGTTATTAAAAAATATTATACGTGATGATAATTATTATTAGACTAAAAAAATTCAAGAATGAATCTGTAAATATTTTATATATTGCCAAAAACTGAAAATATAGAGGTAAGATTGGAATTTGACAATATATATTAAAACTGCAACAAAACAAGATATATGATCAAAATTGTAATTTTTCAATTTTAAATTTTATTTCCCATTAAATTAAATTTAAAGCTATCACGCTAAAATGGAAAAAAAAAAAAAAAAAAAAAAAAAAAAAAAGAAAAAAGAAAACGGCTTGGATGTTATTTTATTTTTTTAATTTAAAATTGATGATCACAAGTTTTTTTCAATCCAAACCAGGGATTTACTAAAGAACTAAAATTAAAGCACGAAATTATGTACATCTCTAATTTCTCTCAACCAAGGGGAAGCCCTTCTTTTATCTAGCGTCACACCCCAAAAATTTGCATGAAATAAGAGAAGTCACTCATTCTTAAACTCCTCCTCAATATATAATCCAAAACTTTGTCAGAAATTCATTCTTTTCTCTTTTTTTCCCTTTACACAAACACAAAGAGAAGAAAAGAGAGACGTGCAGATCGACCAAGAGTTGGAAACAAAAACAATTCAAATGGCTCAGATCAAGCATCTCTTCCTAGCTGCAGCATGCCTTCTCCTCTGTGCCACCCAGACTCCCTCCGCTGAGGCTCGGAGACTCTTCGAGGTAAACGCCTTCTGCCGAACATCCAGCCACCCGCAACTCTGCACAAAAATGGTGAACGGCGCGAAAAACTGGCACGATGCTTCAGCTAATGCCATGAAGGCGACTCTCACCGCGGCTAAACGCCTCCAGTCCATGGCTCCTCTCTTGAAGCCGGCTGTAGCAAACTTGCTGCCGGTTAGCCGAAACTCGATCATGGACACTTGTGTCGAAGATTTCGACACCATTGTTTCGGATCTCGAAGAAAGCATAAAAGCTCTCGATGAGAATGACAAGGGCACCCTTTTAGTACACTTGAGCGCGGCTTATAACAGTGACTGCGAGGATGCGCTAAACGAGTTCGGGGTCGACTTCCCACTAAGCAAAATGGCGGGGTACTTGGCTAGAGAGGTTGATAATTGTTTGGCTGTTGTTCAGCAAATATGATAAAGTTTCAACCAAAAGATATGTTATATATATATATAGACACACTTAAGTACGTTCGTGTGTTTGCACGGACGTTAGGGTTTATTTGAATGTCTGAAGAGAATTGAAAGCCATTCTTTTCTCTGTTTCATGTCTTTTTAGGGTTTGTTCAATTGAGTCATGTCATATTTGATCGTGTCATTTGTAAGTGTTTGTTTTAATTTATTATCTTAATGAACATCATTTACGTTTACTTATCGAATTTTTAACTTTAGAACCACCTCATGATTAAAATTCACATCCAACCAAATAAGAAAAGAAATTTAATAGTAGGCACTCTGATCACTTTTTACTTGAGATTTGTATGATATATTCAATATATCATAAATCATTATATATGTGTAACGCATACGTGCAAGAATTTTAATATTTATTCACATGTTTTTCACAATAGGTTGAGATTAATTAAAAATTATATTATATATCTAAAGTCTACAAATGATAGTGTAATACACACGCGTGCACACAAATACATTATAATATAACGTATGCTTTGGAGGTTTATAATACAAGTTATACAGATATAAGGAAAATTGTTTTTTTCGTTCTCTATCTTCACCTCTCCGTGATTGTGGTCATACATGCATGTGTAATTTTTTGTTTTTTTAAATAATTTTAGTAATTTGTTTTGCGATTTTAGTCATTTTCCGGTGAGAGTGTGTAGATGTCAATGAACACATCAACACTAGCTATATCAAAACCACGTAGGCGCCATATAGGCCATAACTCCATGAAAAAAAGAAATAAAATTGTCAAGAAACAAAGATAGATGACTGAAGGTATACCGTAACGAACCAGACCTAATTCTAACTCCAGCTTAAATTAATTAAATTCTTATAAAAACATGGATTTTATGAGAACATCAATTTCTTTCTCGATGACCCTAACCATATAGTCAACTCCCTCGCCCTCTCCTCCGCCACCATCAACCCTTTCTGCGACGCCGCCAATGACAAAGCGGTCAGCACATCCATGGCCAAAGATGCCAAAATATGGGAGGAAGCCATGACAAATGTGCTCAAAGACACGCTAGTCAAGGCCATAGTCGACGGTATTGGATCGAATCTGTCCTCGGATTTGCAGCTACAGTCGAAGTAATCCATGGACAGCACATGCAATATTGAGATATATGAAAACATGGTTGCTGAGAAGAAACCATGAATGTCATTTTATCTGATTAAGATTGTCTCATTAATTTTGATTCAAATTAAATATATTTGGTGGTTTAGTTTAGTTACTATGTTTGCGTAATTATTCAACTATGGAAGTATCGCAAAATATTTTCCATGTTCTTTTGAACCATATGGAGTTTGTCGCCAATACAATAGCATTTAATGAATTAATATAATGCAATCTTACGTTTGCATGAATTCATTCCGATTATAGTGCACTGTTTCGACTTCCTATTTAAATTAATTTATAATTTTTTGTTCGATTAAATGATCAATATAATCTGACTTCTGATCACTGAAATCAAACTCTAATGATGTATAAATTGATAGCTCATGTAAATAAAAAGAAAATAAAAGTTAGTATATCAAAATAAAATTTTGNTATTACTGTGGAGAGACTTAATAGTCAGGGATGTACCAAAAGCAACACCAACCTTATAATTTTAATATAGGTATATTATGGTCCAATAATAAATTAATCCCAACAAATTTTTTTTGGTCGAAATCAGTAGGCGAGAACAAAAAGTTTTAGACATATTTTCCAAATTCTCCGCAGGAGAATAGACCCCAAGCAATTAGCATTCTCGGCGGCTTTGAGAATAACAATTGGAGTGTTTCCCATCTGTGGGGTTTACTGTATTTCTCAAGCCACGACGTCCCAACAAAATGGAACCAATATATCTTAACAGAGTTATGATTTTGTATATTGAAAGAAAAATTTCTCGTGATATTGATTTTGAGAATATAATTGATAGGTTTGTTCTTCTGAAAAATGGCTGATTGAGTCTAAAGTAGTATGTATAATTTTGTCGACGTAACTTGCGAATATTATCTTGTTTATGTTTGTTTTGTTTATATTATTTTGAAATTAAAGTTTTAGATTTTTCAAATTTTTGGTTTTCTATAATTTAGACGTGAAGCCTCTCAAAAAAAAAATTAAAATTTTGGGGGCTTATAATAACAAACTTTGGATACATATATACTTTTTNTTTATCTACTCATGACTTAAAAAAAACTATTATAAAAAAACATTTTTAATGTTTAGATTTTAATATAATCTCTCGAACTGGAAAAAAACGTATTTAACACCAAAATTTTTTTAATGCGTGCACATATCGTGTGAAAGAGCACTAGTAATTAATTAAATATAACTGTTAATATATATTGTATCAATATGTTTAATTCATTGATAGCTCATGTACTGTTGAATCTAAGTAAATTTATTTAATTTATTTTCACTTTACCTTTTTATTAAAAAATTTTTAAAAAACTAATTCACTTTACGTTTTTGAAGAATATACACATGAAAAAGTTGAAGAAAAGAATAAGAAAATCTTGTAATCACAATTGATACTTGAAATGATTTGTGATTTAAAACGTACCAAATTCCTCTGACTTTTGGAATTTTGCGCAATTAATTTTAAAAAAATCACGTTTCCGATTGAATTAATATTTAACCAAGCTCCATCGTGTTACTCAATAAGATTTCCAAAATTGATTTCTTAATTTCTGGAAATTTTAATTTTCGAGTATTTTTTTTAAAAAGAACTTGGAAACCAAATATCAAGTTTTTAAGAAAAATTTTATTTACAAAGAATACTTGTCACCATATATGCCAAATATATTGTGAAATGATTTTAATGTTAGTTTATCTANTTTTTTTTTTTTTTTTTTTTTCCAAATCTGATATCAAAATGTGAAACGCCGAACTTTAAGAAAAAGAATTGCGCCACTTCTCTTTACTTTATGCTACGAAACAAAAGTGTTACCAACAACTCACGATAAATATAAATAAAAAAAACATGGGAAATTATTTATTTATTTCTTGTTTTATGTTCTTCCTTGGGAAAAGCAACGTCCATCACATTCAAATAAATTTTATTAGATCATCTTATTTATTAATTTTATGAAACTATTTTATATTTTATTCGATTCATAAAAAATATTATTAATTTTTGTTCAAAAATTTTAATTTTTAATAAAATATAAATCGAATCGAACTATTTTGCGAATATAGACAGTGAGACCGTCCACCTTTAAATCAAACATTAAGCAAAAAATCAAATAAAAGCAACTCCCAAGCCCAAATCACGCGACTAATTACGCACACCCACACAGTCGCGTCCCGCTCAGAACCCGCCACGTGTCCCTAATTAACGATTATATATTAACGCATTCGCTTTGCTTTGCTTTTTCCATTTTCCCATTTCTTGCTTCCTTCTGTCGCTTATTTTTACTCTCTGAGAGAGTGTGTGTATTTTTTAAAATTATTATTATTGATTTCTGTTACTGAATCCTCGTTGATTCCAGTTTCAGGTACATAATTTGTAACTCATTTTCCTTCTTTCTTATTTTTTTGGGGGATTACAGAATTGATTTGATCATTTTGGATTGGTTCAAGTTATAACTTTAACTGCATGTTTACTGTTTGTTAGAATTCTTGAATTAGGTGGCCAGTTTCTACTATGAATTCGATAAGCATTTGCTTGAAGCCGTGAATTTTTTATTGTGGGCTTCAAGGAGTGGAAAATATTTCGTACTGCAATCGGTAAGATCAAGTTTTTTTGCAGAGGATAAGCTAAGCTCTGGCATTACAGTTTGCAATGTCATATCTTTATGCCTGTGGCTGTATGTGCTGCTATTTTTGACAGCGACTGTGGTGCATGATACTTTAAAATAGAGAATTTCTTGGTGTACGCGTATGGAAATATGCGACTCAATGGGAGAAAGGACGTTACATCTCTGAACATGATCTATGTTGTTGGTGTAATGGTGTTGAACATAATGACTTAGAGGTGGTGAATTTTTCATATTAATCTTGTAGGATTGAAAGAATATGAGCGGTGCTGTGGGGAATAACTTGCTGCTTCAGTATTACTTTTCTCCTACCAGACTCCAGCATAAGAGGAAAACCAATTCTTCGATTTCAATTTGGAGAAGTTCTTTTTTCCAGCCTCAAGCAAGTTCACCAAGACACCAATTGCCTTTATCAACTGAACTCCATGGCCAAAGATTAACTGTGAAAAAAAATATTTCACGGATGGGAAAGCAGCGTGCTGTTACGAGGTCGTCTCAGGCTGTTTTGGCCACTGATCCATCTTCTGAGGTGAGAGTTCCAAAATATATGTTTGCCATTTTGAGATGATAGTAATATCAAGCTAAGTCTAAATCAAATAGATTCACAAAACATGGTGAGAGAGAGCCTTTGTCTAATGCTTGCTAATATTAGTCAATGATCCTCATGATCACGATTTATCAGATTTTATGGTCCGTGGTTTTGTCACCATTGGAAGAAAAGATTCAAATTGTAAGGCTGAGAATAATTATCAAAGTATCAGCCAAAAAACCATGTTAAAATGACTGGTGGGTTTCAATGGTGAATGCGGCAAAGATGATTAATTGGACATTCATATGATTTTATTTGTTTTGCTTCCAGATGCTTGTCGAGAAATTCAACCTGGACGGAAATGTTGAATTACAGGTATCACAGTAAGATTTATCCTGAGAATGTCGATTACGGATTAATCATCATTCATCCTTCAACCCATGTTCTTAGTATACTCCTGGGATGATGGATCATATCATGTCTGTTTTTAACTGTGTAATATTGAATAAAAAAACAGGTTGAAGTAAGTAGCCCAACATCAGGATCAGTGGCAGTGGTCAATATTCAAGTAACAAACAGTGGAGACAGCCTTCTTCTACATTGGGGAGCTGTAAATCCCCAAAACAAGTATGTATAACTGGACTAAGAAATCTTAATCAACTAATATCTTCGAGCATCACTAGATTTGCAAACTAGTACCACCTGAAAATTTTCATTTTTTTTTGTTTTATCCAGAAATTGGATATTGCCTCAACGTCGTCCAGTTGGAACTATGGTGTATCAGAACGAAGCACTTAGGAGTCCTTTTGTGAAAGTATGTTTCAGATTGCAGCTTGAGTGAAACTAATTAAATGTGTTCTTAGACCACAGTAAGAATTGTTTTATGACTGATCTTTTAGATAAAATGATTCGATATGGTGATTTTTTCTTAGTTCGGATCAAGTGCAGTCCTGAAACTAGAGGTAGATGATCCTTCAATACAAGCTCTGGAGTTTATTATTTTTGATGAATCCCAAAATAAATGGTAAAACAACTTTATGTCCAAGAACTTTCGAGTCCATGCATTGAACCATTAAGTTAATACCAGCCCTTTGCACCAATCATGTTTCTAGGTACAAGAACAATGGCGGAAATATTCGTGTTCAATTACCAGATAGAGAATCAAGGACAAAAAGTGTTTCAGTCCCCGAGGATCTTGTGCAAATTCAGGCATATGTGAGGTGGGAAAGGAATGGAAAACAAATATATACCCCAGAACAAGAGAAGGTATGCTGTGCTTACCCTCTAGTTTTGGTGCAAGAACAAGCGTGATGCTTTTCTGTTCTGACGCCCCTTTTAATTTTTGGGATTTCTGGAGAAATTTGAATTCAAGCTCCTATTTTTCATTGCTTAAAGTTTAGTTCGTTCTTTTTCTTGTGAAACATAAAACAGATACTTCATGGATTTTTTTGGTCTGTGACTTTCAGTGTGTAAATTTGAGAAATTGAGCGTGAAATTGTACAATGTGAAACTGGTAAATATGTTTGATATCATCATCACAGACCATAAAATATTTTGCTGGGGTTCCAATTTTAAAAAACAAATGAATTTTCTCTAGAATTTGTAGCTTCAGAGAAACAATCTTCTGGAAATGTGCTCACAGAGAATTTGTAGCTTCAGAGAAACAAATGCGAAACTTGTAGTTTGTAGCTTCAGATACATGGAAATGTGCTCACTAGAATTTGTAAAATTCTGTGAACTTCGATAGTTTTTTATTGTTCGTGGCAACAATTTTGCTAATTTATTTATGGTCTGGAATATTTAGTTTGCTGTAGGATATTGCTTCTACTGTTGATTATGCATTTGATAAAATCCACAAAAACAGGAGGAATATGAGGCTGCTCGATTGGAGCTGTTTGAAGAAATAGCCAGGGGTTCTTCAATTCAGGACCTTCGAACAAAGTTAACGAGCAAAAATGATATAAGAGAGAGCAAGGAGAAACTTGTTTCAGGAACAAAGAGCAATATTCTAGATGATCTTGTTCAAATACAAGCGTATGTAAGATGGGAAAAAGCAGGCAAGCCAAACTATTCTCCAGAACAGCAACTAGTAAATTTCAAATCTCTCAGATGCTATATAAATTTGATACTGAATGACAAATAGTTTGTTTGCGTCCAATATGTTTTTTGTTCTGCTAAATACAGTGGGGTTGCACATGGATTGTTCTCAGTGCTTGTTTCAAGTCTTTCTTTTAATCTAGTGTTGTATATTCAACAGAAAGAATTTGAAGAAGCAAGAAAAGAGTTGCAGGTTGAGCTAGACAAGGGATCTTCCCTTGAGGACATACAAAAGAAAATAGTCAAAGGAGAGATAAAAACTCAAGTTGCGAAGCAACTGGCAAAAAAGAAATTTTTCATGGTGGAACGAATTCAACGCAAGAAAAGGGATGTAATGCTGCTTTTGACTAAGTTTTCCTCCGAGCCAAAAGAACTAAAGGTCTCCTCAGAAACAAACGTGCTCTCTGAAGTTCAACAGTTTGTGAAGGAAAAAGAGAATCACATTGCTGACCCTGTTTTGTGCAAAACAATTTATAAGATTGCTGATAGGGAACTTCTGGTGAATAAGCAACATAATATCATTTTTCGAGTTAAGAATTATGTCAAGTTTTTTTGATATTTTCTTTTTCAAAAGGTGCTTGTAGCAAAGCCCTCTGGCAAGACGAAAGTTTATCTAGCAACGGATCTTCCGGAATCTGTTGTTCTTCATTGGGCTTTATCTGAAAGACCTGGACAATGGGCAGTATGTGTAAAAGATTTTTCGTAGATTTTGAATCTTTCGTGTTAATTTAGAAAGTGAACCTGTTTTAAGCTTGGTGAATTGTTGCCAAGAACTGATAAAGACAGTTGGAAATTATTCAGGCTCCTCCTCTAAGTGTTCTGCCGGCTGATTCAGTTTCTTTGACTAAGGCTGCTGAAACAAAATTTTCAACCAATTCTGTTGATAATCAACCTTACAAGGTTTGTCAAAGAAAAGTTCGTTTGAATGAGTAGCTTTTAAGATTAATTTCAAATCAATGAGCTATGTGAGATTCATTTCATTATCTATTTGACTCACAGGTTCAATCATTAGAAATCACAATTGATGATGAAAAATATGTGGGAATGCCATTTGTTCTTTTTTCTGATGGGAAATGGATAAATAACAGTGGGTCAGACTTTTACATCGACTTTAGAGCTGAATCTCGGAAGGTTCAAAAGGTTGTTATTTGAATTCTGGTGATTCTGTCTTCACAAACTATCATGTAGTCTCATATGTTGCTTTACATTTATGGTATTGCCAACCTATTCTAAATATTCTGCTCATGAAAGGATGCTGGGGATGGCAGAGGGACATCAAAAGCTCTGTTAGGTAAAATAGCAGAATTAGAGAGTGAAGCACAGAAGTCCTTTATGCATCGGTGAGCAATCTCTACTGACTGAGGCGCCCCTTATTTCCTCTAATTATTTGCTTCTCGATTTTTTAAATCTATAGGGACGTAACTATTTCCAAAGAAAATAAGTTTTTCTTGCACCTTCAGCTTCGACTGGTGATGCACTTGCCTGCTGTTTCCAATTTCCTTCCTCAGATTATTGTTATTTTAGTTTTTTTCAATCTTCTGATTCGCTTCTTAGCATAGTTCTGATTTAGACTTGTGCATCCCCTTCTGAATACTGGAAATTGACTTTTTAACTTGAGGGAAAATTCTTTGTAACGTACATGTTTTCTGTTTGTCTCCTAATCCATCTGAAATGCTGTTAGATAGTAACACATTTTAATTTCTTAGAAGCTGATGGTTGTTGTGTTATATTAAGAGGGCATGCAATAAACTTTCCTGCAGATTCAATATTGCTGCAGACTTGATGGAAGAAGCGACAAATGCTGGTGAACTCGGTCTTGCTGCGATTCTCGTGTGGATGAGATTCATGACTACTAGACAACTCGTATGGAACAAAAATTACAATGTAAAACCACGGTAAGATTTCTACGAATTCTCTTTGCATGATTTTATAGATGTATTTTGGACGTCTGGAAATTTGAATAGAGCTAATTGTATGCCCCGAGAATTTCCTCACACATCTGTTCTAATAGTTTACTGTTTTTTTACGTTATGAAAAAAGAATTTTTTTGTGTAGTATTTAAAATTTGTTCGTTCTCATGAATCTTTTGGTGGGCAGTGAAATAAGCAAAGCTCAGGACAGGCTTACGGATTTGCTACAGAAAGTCTACGGAAGTTATCCACACTATCGTGAAATTACACGTATGATTATGTCTACTGTTGGTCGTGGAGGTGAAGGTGATGTTGGGCAACGTATAAGGGATGAAATTTTAGTCATTCAGGTCTTCTTCAGTAGTGTTCTGTTTTGCTCCATCATTTTTCTTCGTTATTTTTTTATTTTTTTAAAATTCGTAATTTTTGGATTTTGATGATGTTTCATGGTTTAAAATTGAACCGCAGAGAAACAATGACTGCAAGGGTGGGATGATGGAGGAATGGCATCAAAAGTTACACAATAACACCAGTCCAGATGATGTTGTAATTTGTCAGGTATCTAGAAAGTCAATCTAGTTTCTCATCACATATAACAATATCTTTGGTAGAATTTATACCATATATGTGATTTCTTTTGTATCATACTAATGATATTTGTGCATCACAGGCATTGATTGACTATATTAAGAGTGACTTTGACATTAGTATTTACTGGAAGACCTTAAATGATAATGGCATAACAAAAGAGCGCCTTCTTGGTTATGACCGTGCGATCCACAGTGAACCAAATTTTAGAAGAGATCAGAAGGATGGACTGTTGCGTGATCTTCAAAATTACATGAGAACTCTGAAGGTCAGAGTATGATCAATGGTTGAAATGATATATTAAGTTGCTGGAACATGGTGATTGATTCCAATCTGCATGATGTATGCAGCTAAATTTCTAAAACTTAATGCATTTAGCAGAGTACATAAATATAATATTTACTCTAGCTGCTCGAAACTGTTACTTTAAATTTTGTGAGAGAATTAATGTCCGAGAAAAGTTCAAAATTTAAGGAGACTTTTTCTGTTTTTCTAATCTTGGCCTGAAGGAGATTGTTTCTGTGAAGCATTCTTCCCTTTATTATTGGGCCTTTCTCCAAATTTTAATCTAACGTGTACACGAGTGCAGGCAGTTCACTCAGGGGCAGATCTAGAGGTTGCTATAGCAAATTGTATGGGATACAAAACTGAGGTAATGCATTCAACGTGACTTAATTGTTACTAATTTTCTTTACTTTTAATGTACGTGTGTTACTAACTCATATCAGGGACAAGGATTCATGGTTGGAGTGCAGATAAATCCAGTACCCGGTCTGCCATCCGGATTTCAGGTGATATTAAACAAAAACATTTAAATAATGATTCAATAATTGGCTTATTCAATAATAAATAAAAGCTTTTTGTATTGTTGTTATTGATATAGGAACTTCTTCAATTTATTCTGGTAAATATTGAAGAGAAAAATGTTGAAGCCCTTCTTGAGGTACATCAATTTTGTTGGTGGTTTCGACTTTCCTTTCCCCAAACCGCTAATTCAGTGAACCATCAAAGCACTGTTATATTTTTTGTTCTCCTGGATATGGGGAATATTACTACATTCAGGGATTGCTAGAGGCTCGGGAGGAGCTTAGACCGATGCTTTCCCAATCCAACGAACGGCTTAGGGATCTTATATTCCTGGATATTGCCCTTGATTCTACAGTTAGGACAGCTGTAGAACGTGGATATGAAGAACTGAGCAATGCAAGTCCTGAGGTGTGTTTTGCCAAATTGATTACATTTATCTATGTAACTTTATATTTTGTTAAATCTTTCACTCTTTAAATGATTTTTCATGCTCGTGTCCCTTCATTTTGGATTATATTCATCCACAGAAAATCATGTACTTCATCTCTCTTGTCATTGAAAACCTTGCGCTTTCAGTGGACAATAATGAGGACCTTATTTACTGCTTGAAGGTGAGGTTGAGTTTGAACAAAACATATACATCACTGCTGCTTTTTTGTTTTAACCTCCAATATTTCATTATTCATTTTCTTTTGGCAAGGGATGGAATCTGTCTTTGACCATGTTGAAGTCCAGCGAAGATCACTGGGCAATGTTTGCCAAATCAGTCCTTGACAGAACAAGACTTGCACTTGCAGGCAAGGCCGAGTCATTACATCAACTACTGCAACCATCTGCCCAGTATCTGGGTGCACTGCTTGGCGTGGATCAGGGAGTAGTATGTGATCATAGATATTAAACAGGGTCCTTTTTTCACCGTCTGCGGTGGCTTATAGAGTAAATATCTATAATTGCTTCATGTAGGTCAATATTTTTACTGAAGAAATTATTCGGGGTGGGTCAGCTGCTTCATTGTCCTCGCTTCTTAATAGACTCGATCCGATTCTCCGACAAACCGCCCATCTAGGAAGGTCGATATGTTATGTTCTGTTTTTTCAATCTAAATAGCTTTTATCTTTGTTTGATGCATCAATCTAAACCACATTCTTTTTAGATGAAAACCTCACAAATTTTATTACCAGAATCCCATTTTATTTGCTCAGTTCAGGCATTTATTTAGCGCACATGAATCCTTACATTAGGATTTTCCTGATGATATGAGTTTTATGTTCTGAAACAGCTGGCAGGTCATTAGCCCCATTGAAGCTATTGGATATGTTGTTGTGGTTGATGAGTTGCTGTCCGTCCAGAACAAATCTTTCTCAAAACCAACAATTTTGGTGGCCAAATCTGTTAGAGGGGAAGAAGAAATTCCTGATGGTGCTGTGGCAGTACTGACCCCAGATATGCCTGATGTTCTATCCCATGTTTCTGTTCGAGCACGGAACAGTAAGGTAGTATTTTGTTAGCTTCTGGGTTTCAAAAGTGTGATTGCTGACAATCAAAAGTCCCGGTGACATGCTGTTTGAGTTCTCTCCTTGTGTAGGTTTGTTTCGCCACATGCTTTGATTCCAAGATATTGGCCGATATCCAGGCAAATGAAGGAAAGTTATTACTCTTAAAACCTTCATCTGCAGATGTAGTATACAGGTATTTTGTGGTGGAAATTAATTAGCTGCTGACTTGCTTTTGTATTCCAGATAAAAATTATATTTGTTTCATTTTTTTCTTTATTCGGGTTTTGTACTCTTGGTCAAATCTAAACTTTAAAGCTGACAAACTTTACCATTTATGCGGAGATGAATGTTTCCCTTTTACATTAACTGCAGCGAGATGCAAGAGGATGATCTAGAAAGTTCAGTTGACTCCAAAATTGTTTCTTCTGCACCACCTGTGGCTTTGGTTAGAAAGCAATTTGCTGGAAGATATGCAATACGTTCTGAGGAATTTACCAGTGATATGGTCAGCCCATAGTACTGTTGAGAATATTATTTCATTCTTATGCTTAGTATGTAGCAGAATGAAATATGAACTACAAATGTTATTGAAGATTCAGTTGTCTTGTGTTAAGCATTGCAAAATTGTATCTGTACAGGTTGGAGCTAAATCACGCAATATTGCTCATCTTAAAGTGAAAGTGCCGAGTTGGATCAATGTTCCAACTTCTGTTGCCTTGCCATTTGGTGTCTTTGAAACAGTCCTTTCAGATGATTTGAACGAGGTCATTTCGTGCATCCCATGTTTACTCCTATCCTTTTGTTTGTTTTCGCCAAATAAAGTAAAAATTTTGCATGATTTATTTGGAATGACACATGTATCTTAAATTCCATGCATTTTCTTCTCATTCCTTTATCTTACTGCTAGAATAGAATTTTTATTTCACCTAGGAAAGTTCTATCATTTCTGTAAGAGCCTCTAACTTTAAGAATGAGAATTTTAGATTTTTACGAAAAAGGTATTATCGCAGTTTGGAGCAAACTGAGGTTGAAGGAATATCCTTGGTTGGCATCTACTTGTTAATAAATTGTTGCTTTCTTCTGTTTCTTGTTAAGTAGTTGTCATTATTCCTGTTCTAGATGCTTTACATATTAGACATTGCAATAAATTGGAGAAAAATGTTACTTTGTCAGTTATATAAACAATGCCATGTGCCTTGGCTGACACTGGGTCACCTCCAAGTTTAACTGACACGAAGTTTGTTCTCTGTGTGATCAATTTTCTTGTATTAGGTGGTTTCTTTGGATGTACTTGTTTGCACATTTCTGAAATATGTGTCAACTCAGTAATAAAATGAATCAATCTGGCAGAATTGTGAAGTTGTCATGTTTTGCAGGTAGTGGCTACTAAGCTGCAAGTTCTAAAAACTAAATTAGATGGAGGGGATTTCAGCGCTCTCGGTGAAATTAGAGACACGGTTCTTGAACTTTCAGCTCCACCTCAGTTGGTATGTTCTTCTTGGACCACCACTTGGTTTGATGATAAACGAACTTCAAATATTTGTCAGAAAGAGATACCTGCAGGCACATCTATTCCAGTTTTAGTTTGAGAGCATTTCCTTTCCTTTCAAATCAATTGCTTCTAACTATGAATTTGATCTCAAAGGCTAGATTCTGAACCTAAGTTTTGGTGATTGAATGTATATGATTATTTTTTTGGAGAAGATGACCAAGTTATCGGGAATTGACCCCATTCTTGTTGAAAAAATTGATTCCACATCCAAATGTCAGGTGAATATTACTTGCATAATCTTGTTCCAGGTCAAAGAGCTTAAAGATGTGATGCAACAGTCGGATATGCCTTGGCCTGGGGATGAAGGTTCACAAAGATGGGAACAAGCATGGATGGCCATAAAGAAGGTGAGCATTTACAATACCTTACTCTTTTTACGGTGAATTTCTTCTGGTTTCCTCTACATTCTGCTGATTATTTTAGTATGGCCTTATACTTCATCATTATATGTGTTTTTAGGTATGGGCTTCTAAATGGAACGATAGGGCATACTTCAGCACAAGAAAAGTGAAACTTGATCATGACTATCTTTGCATGGCGGTCCTTGTCCAAGAAATAATAAATGCTGATTACGCATTTGTTATCCACACTACTAATCCTTCTTCTGGGGATTCATCTGAAATATATTGTGAGGTACCCCAGATTATGTCCTCTCACTTTAAATGTTTGGTGTCAATTATATGGCAAATAAGAGGGAAGTGTTGATTTATAAGTGACTTGGACATATCTTTGTACCTTTTATATACAGATTCTAAAGAGAAAGACATGCCTTGTTAAATATTCTATGGCTACAACTTGAACTCCCACTGAATCTTTACCAAAGGCTTGTAACCTTGGATGAGCAGTGTCTCTCGATGCTTTTATATATGCATGTCCTGAGTAATTTATACATCTCATCTAATAGGTGGTTAAGGGGCTTGGAGAGACACTGGTGGGAGCGTATCCAGGCCGTGCTTTGAGCTTTGTTTGCAAGAAAAATGATCTCAATTCTCCTCAGGTAAATCAATTATCTCGGACTCGAAGCCACTTCTGAATATTATCCCATTTAGATTATGAACTATCTTGATAGTGAAATTGTGATCCGCCTTTTTTATTAGGCCATCCATTTTTTAAAAATGGAATCGGTGAAATTGTTGTTTTAGTGCTTGAGAAATTACCGGCAAGAGGCTTCATGAAAAGATGATGTGTGTGATTTGTGTTCAGTACACGGAGCCTAACTCTGTACATATACATCCTTTGAACCTTTTCAGATTTTGGGTTACCCCAGCAAACCTGTTGGCCTTTATATAAAGCGGTCTATGATATTCAGGTCAGATTCAAATGGTGAAGATCTAGAAGGTTATGCTGGTGCTGGGCTCTATGATAGGTAGCACTTAACAGAATTTATAGAATTGATGAGCTTATGTTTTTTTTTTTAAATTGTGATTCACCTTTATACATGTTTTTTTATCGTTTCTTACAGCGTGCCAATGGATGAAGAGGAGGAAGTAGTGCTTGATTACTCATCTGACCCATTGATTGTCGACAATAACTTCCGGTGTTCAATCCTCAGCACCATAGCCCAAGCAGGAAGTGCTATTGAGGATATTTATGGATCGGCACAAGATGTTGAAGGTGTCTTTAAGGATGGTAAGATCTATGTTGTCCAAACGAGACCTCAGATGTGATCAGGCATGGTCAAACATCATATATATGAAGAATTTGTCCATGGATCGATATACTGCAGGACTTGAATTATATACACTCTAAACATAGCTTAGTTTTATGGAACTCAGTCATCATGTACCAGTAATAAAGAACATTGCATTTGGCATAAGCTTTAGAATCCCAAAATAACTCTCAATTACTTGCAGCATTACACAGGCATGGAGGATAACTAATATATTTCTTGATGAAGTACTCATTGAAGCGTGTTCAAATTTGTAGTTTATACATTTGCACATATTTGTGTAGGAAAAAAAGTCTTGATGACTGAAAAAAATAGGCGCCGGTTGTTTTTTTCAAAAAGTTTGAACTAATGAAAAATGGCTAACGATTATATTCTTACTTTAACACGTTCCAACATGCAAATATCGGAGACAAGAAATGTATAAGTGGGACGATATCCTAGTCAAATATATAAATTTTAGTTGGTATCAGACAATAAATGATACAGAATACCAACTCGATGAAATAAATATAAGTGACTTTGCACATGATATGCTTTGAACTTGTAACTTTTGGCGTTGATATCATGCTAAAAATCGTTTTAAAAAGAAAATTTGAACTTGAAGGAGTGGTCTCTTACGAAAAGATTTATTTTTTTACCACATGAGCTGCTTGGAATTAAAGAACAGAGAAACGTCCAAACTAAATTGGACAAAATTATTAAATTGTAAGATCGTTATGAAGCATTGAAGACACAAATAAATTTTATTAGGCGCGCATAGTGGTGGATGCGCGTTGGGTTTTGTCCGGTTCGGTAGTTATAATCGGGTATCCGGCATGTTGGGTAGAAAAAAATACCAACTATGACCCGAATCATATCGGACTAAATGCGTTATTTAAAAAATATTTTGATTTCATAATTTATAACAAAAAATTATAAAAAGAGATGTCTTCAAAATATATATGTAGATGACTTATTAGTTACATTAGTTTAAATAATCTGTGAGAAAGTAATTTAATATGAATTCTATATATTTATATACTTTCAACCAAAAACTAAAAAGAATTTTTTAATAAAGTAAACAAGTTTGGTCTTGATCTTTTTTAAATATTATGATTTGAAAATTTAGATAATTGAGTTGCCATTACTTCTATACTTTCATTATTTCGATATAATATTAGTTTGATTTTTTTTAATATAATGTTGTGATGGATAGTAGGTTTATTTAATTAATTAATAGTTATTGTATAGTAATACATTTAAAAATATTTAAACAAAATTAAATTTTATAAGACAAACGATCGAGTATTGTTTAGGAAATATCATACCCGATCCGAACATGATATATATATAATCAGGGTCGGATATTACACGAATTAAATTTTTTCGAAAAATAACCTAACACGATCGGGTAAATACTCAGTCGACTATTGGGTTGGGTATCGAGTACCAATACCCGAATGTCCACCCTAGGCACAAAGTGACTAAATTGAAACATCATCGTTAAAACTTGAACAACACAATGCAAGAAAGGTTAGCAAGACTAACAAAAGTAATTTTAAGTTTTTTTTTTAGTCTACCTAGGAAGACATTCCTTTGACCCCACAGTCCTTGTTTCATCTAAAATCATTATATCTCCTGAAGTCTGAAAGAAATGATATTTTTTACTATTTGTTCTTCTTTTATGAACCCATTTGCTTGATTAGAGTGATAAAAAAAAGTCGATATTAATAGGTATTTAGCCAATTCATCATTATATATTAAAAAAAATTTCAAGATTTATCTGATGATCTTTACCGAAGACTAAAATTTATTTAGTTCATTCCAATATCAATATGCTCTTATCCTCTTATAAAAGGATACAAATTATCAATATTTAATCGATCTGAAATACGCGAGCATAATCGTCATCGTTGAAACATTTTATTTGGTATCCACTAATTTCTGAATGGATCCATTCTTGTGTAAAGTCGTAATCCATGTTTTCCGGAAGTGGGTCAATGTTTTTAACATATGTTTAACTTAAAAAGCTAAAGCTGGATGAGTTTTGCATTTGGTCAATCTTATCCCTGGTTAATATTGTACGTACATGCATCAACCATACCTAATTACACTGATGACAAGATCAAGAAATCAGGCGGAATAAAGTTCAAACCTAATCATGGTTGATGCCTCAAAAATCAAAAGAATTTGTGTATTTAACACCATCATCTTGTGCATCGATCATCGTGATTCAATGGAGCATAATTCACCTAGCATGCCCATTATGACATTTTCCAAAAGAAAGATAGGGCACAAAAACACTCTCTATTATGCTTTTCCTTTTCAACACTATTCAATCATGGCTTAGGAAAATCTCCACTTTGGGCTTATTTATGAATATGTTAGCTTATAAATCTTCATCATCTTGGCATGTAAAGATGGGACATAATGATTGTTTAACCCAATCTCTTAAGGATTTTATGATCTTTTTTCCATTGACAATGCACTTTGAAAGTAAACTTTGACATAAACTCAATGTCTCTCATTGTATCAAGATGAATCTTTCCAACATGCTTATATCCTCATTCACATGCACCACATGCACCCTAGAAAACTTTACAGGGGGGTCACCTATGCCAAAATTACCTAAGTCAAGCACACTTAATGTAAGGCCCGAGATTTTATCATTTTAATCCGAGATTATTTAATTTATGAATTTTGGAATGTTGAGTCATATTCCATGGTTTTACAATTCCATAAGATTGAAATTAAATTAAAATATTGAGCGGGGGCCGTTTTGCAAATAGTGAAAAGTTGAGGGACTAAAGTGCAAATATTGGAAGTTGAATGGGACACATGTCTTGCCATGCACTTCAACGTGTAAACCATCTATCCAAATTCAGATTTCCAGTAACGAGTTGAGAGAACCATAGCCTAAACCCTCAAGCTTCTTCATGTGTTAGAAATTTGATTTTTCAAGTACCGGCGATCTAATTTTTTTTCCGAGCACAGTTCTGAGATCCTCTCGTCAAGAGCTACACAAGGACGTAAGTTTTATTATGTTCTGTTATCATTTGAAAT
>NC_133317.1:5929430-5941615 GCF_012295235.1 Primulina huaijiensis | reverse complement strand
TTGAAGAAAAGATTGACCAGTGCACCGATACTGACTATCCCCTCAGGTACTGGTGGATTTGTTGTATATTGTGACGCTTCTCACAGAGGTTTGGGTTGTGTTTTGATGCAGCGAGGCCATGTCATTGCCTATGCTTCGAGACAGTTGAAGCCACATGAAACTCGCTACCCAATTCATGATCTTGAATTGGCAGCCATTGTATTTGCTTTGAAGATATGGCGACACTACCTCTACGGTGAGAAATTCGAAATTTATTCTGATCATAAAAGTCTGAAATATTTGTTTTCACAGTCTGAGTTGAATATGAGACAGCGAAGATGGCTTGATTTGCTTAAAGATTTTGATTGTGAAATCAAATACTACCCAGGAAAATCGAATGCAGCAGCCGATGCCCTAAGTCGAAAGGTATGTTCTTTGTCCTTATCGACTATAGGTGTTTCAAGTTTGATAGAAGATTGCTGTTTGTCTGGATTAGTATTTGAAACAGATTGTCAGCCTTTGAGATTATATGCTATTCGAGCTGAACCAGAGCTGATTTTGAAAATTAAAGCGGCTCAGAAAGTTGATCAGAAAGTACAGGAATGGATTGAGATGGTCAGAGTAGGTCATCAGTCAGAGTATCAGGTACGTGATGATGTACTGTACGTGAATAATCGTATTGTTGTGCCGAATGTTTCAGAATTGAGACAACAGATATTGACAGAAGCGCACCGCAGTCGTTTTAGCATTCATCCTGGTGGCAGAAAGATGTACAATGATTTGAAGACACAGTTTTGGTGGAAACAGATGAAATCTGATGTCAAAGAGTTTGTGTCAAAGTGTCTGAATTGCCAACAGGTAAAAGCAGAAAGAAAGAAACCAGGAGGACTACTGCACAGCTTGTCTATTCCTGAATGGAAATGGGATCACATTTCCATGGATTTTGTGACGCAGTTACCGCGATCCTCCCGAGGTTGTGATGCGATTTGGGTTGTGATTGACCGATTGACCAAATCAGCATGTTTTATTCCGTATCAGATGACATACAGGTTTGACCAGATGGCTGAGATCTATGTTAGAGAGGTGGTCAGATTGCACGGAGTGCCAAAGTCGATTGTATCAGACCGTGATCCTCGGTTTACTTCGCACTTCTGGCAGAGTTTACAGCAGGCTCTAGGTACGAAGTTGCATTTGAGTACTGCATATCATCCACAGACTGACGGACAGTCAGAGCGGACTATCCAGACATTGGAAGATATGCTGAGAGCCGTAGTGCTTGATTTTAGCACTAGTTGGCAAGATGCATTGCCACTTTGTGAATTCTCGTACAACAACAGCTATCAGACGAGTATTGAGATGGCACCATTTGAAGCGTTGTACGGTAAGAAGTGCAGATCCCCTCTGTATTGGGATGATATCTCTGAAGTTCCTGAGATTGGACCTGATATGATCAGAGAGATGACAGAAAAGGTAAAGCTGATTCAGAAGAGAATGAAGACTGCTCAAGACAGACAGGCCAAATATGCCAATGCTCGACGGAGACCGTTGGTATTTGAGGCAGGAGACCGAGTATTCCTGAAGATTTCACCTTTCAGAGGAGTTGTTAGATTTGGCAAGAAAGGGAAGCTGTCTCCACGATATATCGGGCCGTATGAGATTCTCGAGAAGATAGGAGATCGTGCCTATCGACTTGCATTACCGCCTTCTTTATCTGGAATACATGATGTCTTTCATGTATCTATGCTGCGGAAGTATCTCCCTGATGATTCTCACATTATTCAGCCAAATGAGGCCGAGCTTGATGAATCTCTGAGTTACATTGAGAAACCGGTTCAGATTATTGATCGTAAAGAAAAGCAACTCAGAACGAAGATCATCCCACTTGTGAAAGTCCAGTGGACTCGCCATGGCATTGAAGAAGCTACTTGGGAGACTGAATCAGATATGAGACAGGAATTCCCAGAGTTATTTCACTGATGTGAGTTTACTATTTTAGTTTCTGGTATTTCTGATTTGATTACTTGGGATATGATTGCTTGAGATTTCGAGGACGAAATCATGTCTCAGAGGGGGAGAATTGTAAGGCCCGAGATTATATCACCTTAATCCGAGATTATTTAGTTTACGAATTTTGGAATGGTGAATTAGATTCCACGGCTTTGTTGTAATTAAGTAGGATTGAAATTGAATTAAAAGATTGAGCGGGGGCCGTTTTGCAAATAGTGAAAAGTTGAGGGACTAAAGTGCAAATATGGAAATTGAAATGGGACACTTGTCTTGGCCATCCCTTGAACGTGTCATTGTTTACTTAAAATTCAGAATTGGCATGGGGAAAACCGAGAGTATCCATGGCTAGCTTCCTTAATGTTTTTTTTTATCTTCAAAGCTTCATTTTGCAACATCCAACCATCAACTTATTAATCCAAGTATAGATTCTTGATCCTTACCTTAAGAGCTTCAAGGGGAGGTAATTTTCATCCATTTCCAGCATGTTTCGAAATTTAGATGTTGGAGGATTTGTGATTTAATTGTTGATATGTGTTCTTGAGTATATAGAGATTATAGAACCGTAATCAGATCGAAGAACAAGTTGATTTTGGAATTGTTATGATTTTCTAATTTTATCGATTGAAATTGAACAGATTTGGATTATGGATTGATTACAGATTGTAACGGATATGGGTTATGGTTTGTAATTGATATATGTTGTTATTGTATTGACGGGGATATCGGGATTGTGCCGTTATGCCGTTGATTTGAATTAAATTCAGATTGATCAGATTCGGTATTGAATTGTGAATGGAATGTTGATATTGCTATTCTCGATATGTCATTTCAGATTTACAGAGACAGTCTTGAGTTCAGCACTTATATTGCTTCAGACCGAGACTACGAAAGAAAGGTATAAGTCAATGTCGAACCCGGGAGAATGACTCGAGTTAGATATAACTTGAGTTTCCCTAAACCACATACTTATTGTTATTATATGCATTGATTTGAATTGATATGCTTGTTCTATTGATTTATAGAAAGCGTGATTAGACGATTGGTCTTGTGACAGAGGTGCCAGACTGTGATAGAGTAGTCACTGGCCCATTGCACATTGTCACAGAGGAGTTATTGGCGGAGGTGCCAAAGTCTTTGACGGATAGGTCAAGACACTAGATGTTTGGTTTATATCGATGTTTGATTAGGAGTGGATTTACTTCTATTACTGAGATTCGATATAGTATGCCAACGTCTGGAAACCGGGATCCCTAGACTAGGAATGAGTCTAGTCTGAGCTGTAGAGTCACGAGTTATTTACAGTTTTATATCGATTTATGTTTTCAGATTTAATACATGTGATTGATATTTGTTTCATGCTTTTATATCGATTATATGATTGCATGTTTTGTTGATTTATACTGGGATGTATTTCTCACCGGAATTATCCGGCTGTTGTCGTGTTTGTATGTGTGCATGGCAACAGGTGGGACAGGATCGGGGTCAGGAAGAAGATGAGAGAGATCGTGATTAGAGTGGAGACTTCGGACTTTGATGTATATAGGGTTTGGAACACTTGACATTTAGTTGTTACACCTTAGTTTGAGTTTGATGTTTGTTGTACAAGACTTGTACTATTATACTGATATGTATAATTAGATTGATTCCATTACGTTCCGCACTATAAAAAAAAAATTGTAGACCCATATTAATTACATTGATCCAATTATCCCAATGACGATTAAGAAGATGATTAGCGTCCGGGTCCCCACACTTAACTTTAGAGTTCTTATGTGATGAGCTCCCGAAAAAAACATGTATCTTCTTGAAACACTCATCAAATGCAAAATTTCATACCTAAACAGTTTTAGAATCTCTATCATTACAGTGTAGGATCAATTCATGCATGTTCCTTTTTCTTAGAATCCTGCCAAGAGCCGCTTATTATCCGTGCAATCTCATGACTCCGACGATCACAGGGCCTCAAATGAAAATGATTCTATTTGATATTATTTATGATATAAGCTGATTTTGGTTAATACCGTACTACAAAGTTTGTTATTTGGCGATTATGTGATTATTGAACAACGTCGGTGTCGACTAATCCAGTCTCGGGACATGACAAGGGCACATTGTTCCGATATTATTTGCTATATAACAATTAACAGTTCAATTTGGCCTTTTAAATTTGTAGTAGTTGTGATACTAACTTTATTTCCAAGCCTACCATGGATGTTAAAGATTCTTTTCGAGAAGCTTAGGTAGTTCGACGATCTCGGTCACGACACACATTTTGGAGTTCCACCATTAATTGCATGTTTGAGGACCTAAATTATATGGGCATTCTCTCTTTTAACAAATGGAATGATTCGTCTCTCTTTTCAAGTGTGGATATATTCCTCGGTACTAAATAAAGGAGAAATTGTAATGGATGAAAATAATTGGGAAGGCCATCTCTAAGAATATGAATCCGACCACTTTTTTTTCCGGTTCCATGTCTCTTTTGGTTAGTGGGCAATAAAGTGGAGAAAGGTTGGGCATTTAACTAAAATTTGCATACATTAGCAAATTATTATCCCAAGTTCACTCCATACTTGAATCATTCTTTTTGAAGTTAAATATATGATAATAATATTGAGATAAATAATTTAATATAATTAAATAAATTATAGATAATATATTATTTGTTATTCAATATCGTAGTGGTGTAAACTTTTAAAAGATACAGAAGATCAAACGATATGTAAGCATCATTCTTTTCTCTCTAGGCCCAAAAATGTGATACTTCAAATTTCATTGGGCCATCACAGATGTTCTCTTTTATCGTTTCTTGTTAATATGTCAACTGATGCCAAAACAAACGAGCCCAGCCCACAAGTTGGTATGTCCTTTTTGTGACAGATCGAGATATTGTCAATTCAACTCATCTATTTGATCTATAAAATAGGTCAACAGTCACTTTTACTTAAATTTAGCGGATTGGGGCGGGTTGACCCACCATTGGTGTGCGGCCTGTCATTTGGGCGAGAAAAAAATCGCTAATCTAACCCGCTTATTTGGCGAAATAACCAATCCAACAGAACTGACTAATATATAGATATATATATGTATGTATATGTATATGAAGAATGCACACGCATGGTATGATTATGTTGATTACAAAAGGTTGCTTTATTAAAATTTTTGATATTATTTAAGATTTATCATGTGGCTTAATAATTCTAAACTGGCCCTTTTCATTTCAAGAATCCACCTGTTGTCCCCTCTTCTTAAACCAACAAAACCCTTTTGCAGCCTTTTTATTTCCAACTTTTTTGAGGGATTAATTTCTGCCCACCTTTTAATTTGATCCCTTGAATATATATATAAACATTTATTTACTCCCAAAAAAAAAAATCACATGTTATGGTTTTATTGGTATAACTAATTAGAGGATATGAATTTTAATCCTCCAACTAGTTAGTTGATTATATTGTAATTTATGGAAAAAAGATAATTGTAGTCATATATGTTTATTTCTTTACAATTTTGGTCTTTTGTGTTGTCTCATTGCAGTCTTAGTCATGTAGCTTTCAAATTTTGGTAGTTTTGTTTTATTTTATTTTATCAGAAGTGCTAATGTGATAATATACACATCAACGTCATGTCAGAGCTACGTACGTGTCGCTTCTACGCTATGTTGGAAAAATTACTAAAATGGCAAAAAAATAACAAAGATAGTGGATAAATACTGAAATTTGACAACACATAAGACTAAAATCACATTGATATAAATATGCATGACTAATATTGCAGTTTTCTCTATAATTCACATATTTGACTATAAAGTGGTGATATATTTTTTTTAAAAAATATTTAAAATATTAAATAACTTATTTTGGCAAGAGCATGTTTCTCATGAAACGGTCTTTCATATATATATTTGTGAGATAGGTCAATTCGGTCCATATCTGACCAGCAACTGGAATAATGAGACATTATTTAGTCGGGCAGTAATTATTATGTAAACCCTTTTCTTTCATTTATTAAGCGTAAATGAGCAGGTGCGCATGCTAACATCGACAATTACGTGGGAACATTAAAAGGTTTGTCTTCGCCAAGAAAATGAGACATTAGAACGATGACTGTGCAATAAAATCTTACATATTTTATAATAATAATAATAATAATTATTATTATTATTATTATTATTATTACTATTAACACTAACTAATAATTACAAGCAACTATTTTCTTTCCTTTCTATAAGAAATGCGCCTCCTTGACGTAAGGTTACAATTTTATTTTCTTGGAAACTTTTGCTCTAAGAAAATCGCAAAAAAAAATAAATAAATAAATGAAAAGGGTCCTATTTTGTAGTATCTTTAATTGTGTGTTTAGAGCTTAAATATAAAATTTAACTTGCAATTATACTTTAGCTGGCATAAAGAACATCTAGGGAAAGGGAAAAGAGAACCCACCCAAAGCAAGAAACTTTGGAATTACCAGAATCAACTTAATTCTCTTTGTGTCTTCAAACCCCAAAAAAAGAATTAACATAAATATGTATAATACGTATTATTTGTTATAATAAATTATGGAAAAAAACCAATATAAAAATTTCAACCAGAGAAGTTTAAAAAGTTTCAATCTCTCATTCGTTTCAAATTTCCTATATATTTTTAGTAAATACAAAAAGCAGAAAAGACACATGGAGAAAATGAAAATATTATTACAATACAGATTTAATGGGTGTTACTCTAGAAAATGGATGAAATTATTAAGAAACCAAAACTTGGATATAATGAGATTGATAACTTAAAGAAAGGAATTGATATAATTTTTATTTTAGATTTATGCAAAATATTTATTACATTATTTAAAAAAAATTAATAGTAAAAGAGATCGATTGTGCTCTATGTACCATGCTTGACTCGGCCACTGATCTTGGATTCTTGATCCTAGCCTCATCCTTACTTATACCCCTCGCCCCACATGGACAGAATTCTATATATATATATTTCATGCTTAGTCGTACATTGTGAGAATATTAAACAAGATCATCGAAGCGTGGGAAGTGATAGAATAATAGGAGGGATTCGATTTTTTTTTTAAAGCTTCGAAGCTTCGGAAATGGCGAGTGAGCTGTTGTGACATGTTACTTGCCTTAATTCGAGGTGTGAAATTTGGAGAATCCATGGAGATGGTTTTCTGCTGTTCGGATCACAGAAGAAGACAAAATCAATGTACTCGAATACAGACACTACTGTTCCGAGGAAAAAGAAAAAAAAATCCCACAAAAATGGCGTCTAGTTGCTGCAAGATCTCCCCAATCATTTCATTTTTCGTTCTTTTCTTGTTGTTTGTTTCCTCTGTTCAATCTGTTCGATTCAACGAGACTGAACAGAGTTTTCGGCCCGAGAAAGAGTCGAAGAAATTGAAGTTCATCAGAGCCCATTTGGCGAGAATCAATAAGCCTTCTGTCAAGACAATTCAGGCAGATTTTCTTGGATTTGATTCAGTTTTTTGGGTTAGATTTTTTTGCTCATCTGATCCAAGAATTTGACGTACTTCCCCTGTTTTCAACTCCGCAGAGTCCTGATGGTGATACCATAGACTGTGTATTAGCAGACAAGCAACCAGCTTTTGATCATCCAGAATTAAAAGGCCAAAAACCAATGGTAAAAAATCAAATCAAAATCATTCAAGAAAATGGAGTTTGCATTATTATTATTATTATTATTTCTTATTGAATTTTGTAGGATCCACCAGAGAGGCCGAAAGGGTACGCCGCCACCACACGAATCTTTGAAGAGAACTTTCAAATTTGGAGCATTTCCAACGAATTTTGCCCCGAAGGCACGATTGCGATTCGAAGAACGACGGAGCAAGATGTTTTACGGGCAAGCTCGATTCGGAGATTCGGAACCAAAATTCGAAAACCAATTAGAAGGGATTCTTCCAGCGGGGGACACGAGGTTACAAGTTCTAACCATTACTGCAATTTAAATAATTAGCTATTTCTTGAATGATATTGCTTATAGATTATCCTCTTCTTTATTCCATAAATGTTCACTCATATATTTAGGAGCTAAAACTTCTATATTCTTCAATTTCTTCTCAACTGATAATTTTTATGCACATATACATAACATTACCTCGATATTAGAATTATTAATAAACAAAAATAAGATTATATTAAATTTAATAAAAACATAAACACGTTTAGCTTCTTCCTCTTTTACAACTTAGATCGTAATGAAACTAGATATAAATGTATATTTTTTAATTATATATACTCACATTTTCGACTTTGAAAACTCTAATTGTGAGGCTACTTTCTTAGCTAATGTTCTGTAATATTTTCATAAATTGCGTTTTATGTATTTAAATTAACCGAGAAATAATGGAATTTTTTTTAAAAAAATAAAAATAAAAAGTGAACCCCCGTCATTTTCGCTTCCACTCTCCCTTGGAATTAAGAAGATTTAATATTCTGGTCAACTAATTCCACAGCAAACTTTAATNATTTAGATTTGATTTTGTTATAATATTGTATGGGAATGACAGCATGCGGTTGGGTACGTGACTGGTGATGCGTACTATGGAGCCAAAGCAAGTTTAAATGTGTGGGCGCCACGAGTTACCAATCAATACGAATTTAGCTTGTCTCAGATTTGGGTCATCTCTGGTTCATTCGGAGATGATCTTAATACTATCGAAGCTGGCTGGCAGGCATGTTCATTTTGCTATTCATTTAATATTATAACGCACAACAGAAAATCTTATTTTTGTTCTTACATATTTACTTCTTCGCAATTTGATTTCTATATATTGTCATTTTTCATTTTTAATATACTAGCTTTGGTTTTTTTTACAATTTTAGTCATATTTTCCGACATATCATCAATATAGTGCTGACGTGTGCAATATCACGTGGTATTGAATGGATTTGCTGATTTTTATTCAATTTCCAACAGGTAAGTCCAGAGCTGTATGGGGACAATTATCCCAGGTTCTTCACCTATTGGACTGTAAGTTTCATTAATTAATTATCCTTATTCTCATTCTTATATATAAACAATATAGTCAAATATGTCACAAAGAATATTGTCCAAGTCGATGAAGTTTGTGACCGCTTGACCAATGGATAGTCGTCGCAGGCTACTGTATTAGCCCGGACGCGCCGAATGACGGCTGCTACATATTATGCATGCATAATATGGTTAATTAATTATAAATTATGCTAATTAAATGGCGCAGAACGATGCATATCAGGCCACGGGATGTTACAATCTACTGTGCTCAGGCTTTGTTCAGACCAACAACAGAATAGCAATTGGGGCTGCCATTTCCCCAATCTCTTCTTATAATGCTGGCCAATTTGACATTAGCTTGTTAGTGTGGAAGGTAATTATTTCTCTAAATAAATTCAATTTGTTTATATAATTTTAGTTTTATTTAAAAAAATGGATTAATCTTTTATTTTTAAATTTTTTTTTTGGGCTTATTTCTCGATGTCATTGTATGGAAAATTTGTGGCTTTCGAGAATTAGGCCTAAGATAATTCATTATTTTATTGAGTTGTGAGATTAATTTTGATGAAGATAATTAATTTATTATTTGTCCTTAATTTTTTAAACAGATTATTTTAGAATAAGGTCGATATGTACAGTAACATGATAGTTTCATGCATGTGAAAGGTACTATAATTATTGGACATCTTAACTAAGGTTAGGTCAAAGCCAATTTAGTCCCAAAAAAATTATTTCCCAAAAAAATAAGATTGTTTACTTAAATTATAAAAAATATTGTGAATAATTTAAAATTTTATTTTCATTTATTTATTTTTATTTCTTGGGTTTTGTGTGTGGAGAGAAAAAGGGAGAGTGAAGCTAAACTTTCATTATGAGTGTTTAATTTTCCAACGTACGCATGTTGTAAGAAGACACACAAAATACAAGATTGTTATTCACTCGATGGACACAATTATTTTGCTTGTGCCTTTATAAGATTCTGCCCTATTCTTCTTTTTTCACCCAAAGATCTCACTCGTAGCTCTTTTACCCTTTTCTTGGAATTCATATTTTGCTTCATTTTCAAGATCTTTGGAATCATTTTTCATTTATATTATAACTTTTTTATAAAATGAATAGATAATACTAATACTATGTTGCCATTAATTTGTAGGATCCAAAGCATGGGAATTGGTGGCTAGAGTTTGGCAATGGGATTTTGGTGGGTTATTGGCCATCATTTTTATTCACACATCTTAAGGATCATGCAAGCATGATCCAATTTGGAGGCGAAGTTGTTAATAGTCAGATCTCGGGTCAGCACACGTCGACCCAAATGGGAAGCGGGCATTTCGCGGGAGAAGGGTTCGGGAGAGCATCCTATTTCCGCAACCTACAAGTTGTAGATTGGGATAATAGCTTGATTCCTTTGTCGAATCTTCGGGTTTTGGCGGATCATCCCAGTTGCTACGATATACAAGGAGGAATCAATCGAGTTTGGGGAAATTATTTTTATTACGGAGGGCCAGGGAAAAATCCAAGATGCCCTTGAAAAAAGAACACCATTATATGTATATCTTCTACTTTCTCTTTATTTTTATACTTTTTTTGGGTGAATTCATCATATGGCCTTATTCTTTCTGGTTTTCTTTTGGTCTGAAAAGTGATCCATTAGTTATACCACCTCAGAAGCATTGTATATTGGTGAATGGAAATAGTGAATACACTTTGTTTTGTTGTGTTTTAATTTGTTTCTTACCTTTTCTTAGTGAAAATATGTGTATTTTTGCCCTTGTTTTGAGCCCATTATCTCTTGATTGAATAAATAAATGGTTCAAGCATCAAATAAATGATATTGATGTAAATAAATTATGACCATTAATATTGTTGACTATAATTTCTTTAGATGTCGGAAGTTGAATTGAAATGTTTTGATGGAGGCTAGCATCCGTATTATCCATTCTTTTTAATGAATCCACCCACCTTCACTAATATTGACAGATAATTTTGAAAGATATGCCATATTAGCCGTCATTTCATTTCACATTTAGTATCTAAGTGAACGATCACACGATACATCATACAAACTTAAGATATAGTGATACCAATCAAACTTAGAAACTCGAGACTCTGTATTTTGTAAGATGTTGTTCACCAATCGTGTCCACCAAATTGGTTGACACTCACTTATTAGATGTAATGAAATATATCAAAAATGTATATTGAATAGATAAGTGTCACTTCTGGTCCGTGCTCATTTTTTAAATGGACTATTCATGCATAGTCAAGTATAATTTTATTATTCTTTTGTTATTAGAATATTGATATTGGGCCTAACCTATCATCTCTTTTTGAATATGTCCTAGCCATTGTTATGGCCCAAATGATTAACGAGTTTTAGTTTTCCGACCATAAAGTAATTGAAGGGCCAATAATAATTTTGATATTAACCCGACTCGAATAAGCCCAACAATTTTTTCACGTGCAAGATTTAAGGCAATAGACAAAATAACTTTTATTTGTTCTTTCTTGGATTCTAGCACCATAAAATGTAAACAACTCAAATTCAGAAAAATGTCCCCCCCTGGACCCAGAGTTGAGACTTGAGACATGTATGTATCATAGAAGATGATGGCACATGGGGATGATGGTCAATCTTAAGTAGCACATGCCATTCGTCCTACTAGGAGACATACCTCAATTCATCACTGTTTTTCATATAATTTGGATATGTTGTTCACCATACGTATCAAGATCTGTGTCCGTCACTGAAATGATACTCACATAGTAGATGTAAACTTTTGTATATACAATTTCGATGTACAAATCTCTTATCCAAATTCAAAAAAAAACAAAAATAAAAAAATTTAATTAGTTATTATTTAATGTAAAATGGTCCACAACTACAACAATAATAACATAAAATCATGGAAGTTTTAAGGAATGAAGGATGGATCGAAATGTTTCCTAAAAGCTCTTTCAAAGTAAATAGAGATTTGTGGTTGAAATATTGTTTTTGTCAATAGTTATTTGGTTTATTATGGTCCTACATCAGTCATGAAACATGTCGATGATCCATTAATTTAATAATCTTGCAAATGATTGGTATCAGCATGTTCGAACTTTTCTCGATTTTAA
The DNA here is from genome assembly GCF_012295235.1 of Primulina huaijiensis. NCBI lineage: Eukaryota > Viridiplantae > Streptophyta > Magnoliopsida > Lamiales > Gesneriaceae > Primulina > Primulina huaijiensis. Next base: position 5,929,517 of record NC_133317.1, on the reverse strand, counting down.
AATATTCTAATTTCTGTTGATATAAGCTCTTTAAAATATATATATATATATATATATTTTAATTCTAATTTCTGTTGATATAAGCTC
>NC_133317.1:5913741-5927929 GCF_012295235.1 Primulina huaijiensis | reverse complement strand
ACCGTTTCATAAAAGATTTACTCAAATCGTAATAGGTGATTGACTAATGTATTTTATATTTTTGCAGGATATTGTATTAGTCCAAATATTTACTGAGAGAATTGTAATAGATAACTATAATACTTACTAAATTGTAATAGGTATTAATTAGTAGTTCATAGATATCATGATGATGATACTTACCATGTGTACCATTATACATTTTCCAATCAATTTATTTTGAGGAAACCAACTTTTAAGAGGAGAAAATAACATGGATGCATTAATTCCCTATAAAAACCGATGCAAACAGTCATGAAAATATGCAAAACATAGATGTTCTTGTTGCAGCCGTAAAAGAGTGAAAATTCGCTTCAGAATTAGAAAATTGCACAAAATATAATACAGAATAATCGATATGTGCGGCACAGAGCAGGCAGTTGTGATAAAAAGCTCAAATACTTCATCTGTTGCTGAAGAAAAAGAAAATGGCTCCGTGAAAAATCATTCCTTTGAAGAAATTATCAATCTTGATCAGTAAGTGTTTCCAATGGTGTGTTGCCCTGCGCATTCTTGATGGGTTTTCGTTGATGCTTGTGTGTTTTTGTAGTCGACAAGATTATATACACTGTGCAGTAGGCTTCGTGGAATGTGAATTTTTTGCCTGTGCTGCTATTCGACTATTCCTACTGTTTTACTGATATGGGGTTCTTTTTTTATTGCGTGTTTATAATGTTGAGGCGATGTTAATGATTCTGGAGATTGAAATAAAACATTGTGCCGCCGTATAATGGGTGAGGTGCATGTTAATGGGCCTTTATATCAAAATTTCCCACTATGTATGCCTCACTTTTTGTGTTTCTTTATGTTTTTACTCTTTTAGTCGTTCTAGCAATTGAAGGTTCTATTTTTATTTCTTTATTGATTGTTGGGAGGAAAAAGTTTGGTGATTTGATAATAATAGGTATGTGATCGTCTTTTTACTAGGTTCAAAACCAATACAATGGGTCCAAGATTTGATCTCTCTTTAGCGGATAAATTGAGAATGACTCTAACTGTTTTTTTTTTGTTCCTTTTCATGTGACAGTGGTGATCCTACAATGTATGAATCTTACTGGAAGAATGTTGGCAGCAAGTGCACAGTCACAATCCCTGCCTACCAATCTCTCAGTTATTTTGCCAACGCTAAGAACCTGTGCTGGTTTTTGGAGCCAACACTTGAGGAAGAAATAAAGATGCTTCACAACGTGGTCGGTAACGCAATAGTCCAAGATCATTACATTGTTGTGGGAACAGGTTCAAGTCAGTTAATTCAGGCGGCCTTGTATGCCCTTTGTGATTCTTTAAATGAGCCGAATCCTATCAGTGTTGTGTCGGCTGCTCCATATTATTCGGTGAGATTAATATGCATCAAATCATTGCCTTAGATCTTGATTTATATGATTGAAGCAAAATGGATCAAGAAAAGAGTATACTGTTTCATTGTCCTGAGACAAATATTTTCCTGTCTCGGGTTTTTGTTTCTAGCATGGAAAAGTACAATTGTGTTCCAATGATTTGGTGTGACGAAAATATTGCGATCTTTATTGAACTCATTTAGTCTTTTGCGGTTTTCTTGCAGTCGTATCCTGAGGTCATGGATTTTTTGCGTTCTAGGCTCTTCAAATGGGGAGGTGATGCACGTAGCTTTGATGAAGATGGACCATATATAGAGATGGTTACATCTCCGAATAACCCTGACGGGGTTATACGTGTACCGGTGGTTAAAGGAGCTAAAGGGGTGCTCGTTCATGACTTTGCATACTACTGGCCACAATACACAGCCATCACATCTCCAGCAGATCATGACATTATGTTGTTTACAGTTTCCAAATGCACTGGCCATGCAGGTTCACGAATTGGGTACGCCACAATTACTGTATTGCTAATCGATTAGCCAGGAAAAATCTAGTATGCAAAGAATGTCCTCAGAGCTTATATCTCATTTATCTGTGCTGATTGTTGTTTGGTTATTTTTATTCTATGAAGATGGGCTCTTGTTAGGGATGAAAATGTAGCTAAAAAGATGGTGAAATTCATCGAACTCAACACGATTGGAGTGTCAAAAGAAGCCCAACTCAGAGCTGCCAAGATCCTTGAAGTGATTTCTACTAGCTGCCAAAGATTCAAGCCTCATGACTTGAAAAATTTCTTCGAATACACCCACAATCTCATGGCTGAAAGGTGGAAGAAACTGCGAGATTCTGTCAAGAGCAACAAACTCTTTTATGTCCCAAAGTTTCCCCTACAGTACTGCCATTTCACCAGAGACTTCACTGAAACATACCCCGGTAACATACTTTTCCGAAAACTGAATCACTAAAACACAGAACATGTCACATGTACTGATCAATGATTTCCGGTTATTCCACAGCTTTTGCGTGGTTGAAATGCAAGGAGGGCATTGACTGTGAAAAACTGTTAAGAGGGCACAAGATTTTGACAAGAAGCGGGAGGCGATTCGGTAGTGATCAAGAGTATGTTAGAATAAGCATGTTGGCTAGGGACGCAGAATTTGATCTATTTCTTCAGAGGTTGTCTACTATTCACGGGGTCTCCAATGGAAATTCAGAACTTTAAGCCTATTTTCATATTTGTACTGGGAGTCTCTTTTGACTTAGACAGGACTTGGGCTTTGGAAAAGTTTTTGCAACAGCATTACTACAAATTTATGGACCACTTGGACCATTTCTTGTCATGGTGGCAATCTAAAAATGTAATGTTTAAATATCGTCTATAATACAACATCTGTTAAAAACAATGATTGCATTAGTCAAGAAAGTTTTTATATACATTGAAATGAATGTGGCAAAACGTTTGATACCTCTGAGAATCATATTATTTTTTCCTTTGGAAACTGTCTCACGTATTGATCGTGTTTGTCAGCGGAGCTCCAGCATAGAACTTGTGTTGAGCTTCACTAGTTATGGGCGACGATGGGCGCAGGTCCTATTATGTAAATATTCATGAATATAAATCCGTAAAACCGTTACATATGAAACGTAATGAACGGACGTGGTAAGATTTAACTGGAAAAATCAAAATCTGTTTTTCATTTATGATTTTAAAGTCGAAATCAAAGTTGAAGATTTATCACATACGTTTTGGTTTTGCTTCCTAAAAATAAGAAACTAGATGTAAAACTGAGACCGTTCGGATCACATTTTTTTTGTAATTTAATTAATTATTTGATTAGTGTCATCATTCACGAGATACAATTTATTAAGAGAGTATTTGGTAAACTTATTTAAAGCACATTATAAGATCTCATATCTTATAAGTTGTTTATGAGCTTATAAGCTGTATGATCTTATTTTAAAAATAAATTATTAAAGTGTTTGTATAAAATAAGGTAATGAAATTTAAAATTATTAACGTGTTTTGTACCACGAGATCTTTTTGTTATGATAATTACCAAAAGTCATAAAATTATGAAACTAATAAACATGGTTAATTTAACATGTACATTTAATATATAGTTTTATATTTTTATTAATATAATAATTGTTATTAATAAAATAATATTAATTTTTATGTTAATTATTATAGTAATTATAATAATTGTTGTTGTTAATTACAATAATAATTATATAATAATACTAATAATATTAACAATTAGTAAATAATTTATATAATAATTGTTATTATTATTATTCGTGTAATAATATTAGCAGTAGAATAATATTAGTATAATGATAATGATAATGATTATTAATTACAATAATAATTGTATAATTATATTATAATTATTAATAATTAAAGTAACGATAATATTAATATACAAATGATAATGATAGTTATTATTTATATAATTGTAATTAGTCATATTAATATAACAACAAAATATTTATAATATGATTATAATGTTAATAATCACGTATTTATATTAATTAATAATTATTGTTGTTAAAAATAAAACAATATTAATAATATAATAATCATAATTATATCTATCATAGAATTTTTATTAAAAATAATAATAAATATAATTTTAATTATTATTATTATCTATTAATCTATTTATATATTAGGTAGATGAACTGTTATAAAATATATGAGGATAATTTTGTCTTTAAAACACCTTCAAATAAGATCTTAAAAAAGGTGAGGGTGAGGTATTTTTTTTTAATCAACTTATAAATTGTCAAACATCTTATAAGTTGTTTTTTTAAAAAATTTTACCAAACAAAATTTCAAATATTATAACCTCTCAAACAACTTATAAGGTATTTAAGAATGCTTATAAGCTCAACCAAACACCATTCAAATAAGTTAGTTCTAGCTAGCTAATCCTATAATTGGTTGGAACCAGAATAAATATTGATTTTGGGATCAAAGTAGGGCCTTAAAAAAAGTGAAGAAAGTAAAAAAAAAAAAATGTGTAGGTTAACGGATTGAGATTGTTGTTTATAATTCATCTGACATCAAATTTAAATCGAGATCTCGAGTTCAAGATTTATTAAGCACTTTATAATATATAACCTAGAGTACTAGAAGAAACCCTTGGCCTAATTAGTTTCCCAGTTCACGTGACTCAGACTAAGACAAAATAAATTTCTAAATCTCAATTTTAATGTCACCACAAATTATAACTACGGGAGCGAGAGGGCTCTGGATTATCTTCAGAAGTTTCATTATAATTTTATTTATTTATTATCTATAAATGACGGTTTCATTTTAGTCCATCGATAATGATAAACTAATATAATGAAACTAATATAATATAATGAAATGAAATATATTACTTTTTATTATGAATATCGATAGAGTTGACATGTCTCACGTATAAAGATTCGTGAGACAGTCTTAGCAGAGACATATTCAATATATTTAACAATTGTCGCATGGACAACACGAATGCATGCCAACAATACGTACATGGTATAATATCATGACACGCATATAAAATCTGCGTGACATTTTTAATATTTAGGGAAACGTTTTGGATATTTTAGGAAAGTAAGCTTATAAATTTTAATTATATTTAGTATAAATTTATGTAATATTTTCATCAAATAATAATGTTATTTAAAATTTATTATGTTTTATATTTCTAATTGGTAAACAAGGTGTTAATTGAAGATTAATATTATAATTATAATAATAAAAACGGATGTTTTGTGCTATTATAAAATTTTCTACTATTTTACATAATTTAAGAATAAGGATTAAAAAAAAAACTCTAATCTTACCTCGTGGAAAGTGGTGGAATGCAATATTTTGTTAAACAATTTAAATATTCAATGCAATTCAAAATCATAAAATCGATTAAAAACCAATATATATGATATTAGATTATATATATTATTAATTAATTAAAGTAAACCCCTTAAGCCCGTTTGATTGGATGGATGTGATTTGCTGTGATAAAAAAATGTGATTATTAAAAAGCAAAAACTTATGTGAGACGGTCTCAAGGGTCGTATTTGTGATACGGATCTCTTATTTGGGTCATCCATGAAAAAATATTACTTTTTATGCTAAGAGTATTGCTTTTTATTGTGAATATGGGTAGGGTTGACCCGTCTCACGGTAAGATTCGTGAGACGCTCTCACATTAGACTCACTCGTATTAAAAACGTTGGATATGGAATAATGAGATGTGATTACATGTGGATAAATTAAACTGAGATTATTAAACTAATTTTATTGAACGTGGAATAATTATAGATAAGCATCAACATATTTACTTTGATTGATCAATTTTCTGATTGAAAATATGATTAAGTGATGACATATTTTGTAATGCTGAATTAAATATTACAACTATAAAATAGTATTGATGGCATTTTTATAAATAAGTTGAAAAATATTCAATTTATTTTGATGACATTTTCGTAAATAAATTGAAAAATAATTAATTAATTTTAAGAGCAAAATGGTAATTAGTGACATATCTTGCTCATATGAAGTCCAAATGATTTGAGATTTGGATATAACATAGAACACTGAAAGATATAGAAGTTTCATGTTTTGAGTTTTGAAAAATGTGATCGTTTGACTGATCCAAAAGGATATACCGATGTTAAAATATTAAATATTATTTATTATATTATATTATTTTATTTTATTAATATAATATAATATAATATTTAAAAAAAATTAATTCATTATTTGAGTCGGTGGAATTCCAAACTCATATGTGATAAACGATACAGAGAGGTGAAAGCAGATATGAGGTGATATAGTGTTTCGATTTTCTTTTCGATCTTGCGACTTATCGGTTTATCCAATCGATGAACCGACTTAAGTTCTGGAATCGTTGACACGAGGTCTTCGATTTGAGGTATAAATTTTATAGCTTTTGTGATGTTTGAAATTCGTCGTTTTCTGGAATAATCCGATAAATTGTTAAATCATACTGAAATTGAAGATTGTTGAATAGTGTATGATCTTAACGAAGTAGAGAAGATTATTGTGTTGTTGTTTTGAATTCTTCCCAATTTATTATAATTAGGGATTTTTAATCGTTGGATTGAGATTAGAGAGTTGTTTGTCAGTTGTTATTACTTCTGATTGTATATTCGGAGTCTACGAAGTATAGGCTACATGTTGATATAAAGTTTTCACAACTTGACGGATGTTGTAAAATAGCCTATTATTTGATGTTAAATTAATTAGGGTGTATTTGATGGTAGTATTGTGAATTAAATACACTAGAATATTAAATTGTTGAACGATAAGAATTTATAATCGAGTTTTATATTTTGTTGAATTAATTGTTGTTGGGCTATTTGATGTGATATATTGAGGTTGTTATAATTGTGTTGCTACGGTGACAATGATCTGATAATTGTTTTTGAATTATTTAGATACAACACAAGCCTCAGGATCAAAGAAATAGCCAGATTTTATATATACTCGATTATCAGGTACGTGTTGACGTACGAGCATATGTTGTTATTGTTTAGTATTGATGAATACTATTGCGTTGAACGATGATAAATCACTAATATTGAGTGATTTGATATTATATCTGTTGATGTTTATTATCGTTGATATTGTTGGCTGTCGTTTGTTGGGAGACGTCACATTGATGTTGTTCGTTCGACGATATTGCTGTCGCTGGTGTTGGGGTGCGACGTATCGTCGATGTTATCGTTCAACGATATTGCTGTCGCCGGAGTAGGGGTGCGACGTATCGTTGATGTTATTCGTTCGACGATATTGCTGTCGCCGGTGTTGGGGTGTGACGTATCGTCGATGTTGTTGTTGCAGTAGTATGGGAGTGATGACGTTGATATCGTTGGTGGTTTGATTGTCCAGAGACAGCAAAGGGAGTATTTCTGTTATCATTCCAGTTATATTTTATATTGTTGAGAATATAACTGTTATGTATTACGATGATGATTGTTGTGTATGCTCACCCTTTGGGGGCTGTTTCTGTTGGCCAGGTTACATGACTATGCTGTGAGACAAGATAGTGGTGAAGGACTAGATGTGTCTAATCAAACAGTCCTGTAGTTGATAGTAGATAGAGACAGTATAGTTTATTTTCTTATTTGAGTTGTATGTGTGTATTTATTATACTGTTTCTGCTGCATTGACGTAGATAGTGTGGTGATTGCACTATTTTATCGTATATGCATTATATTATTACGTCGTTGAAAATAAAATTTTTATGCATATGACGTCACATGTTGTATAATTACGTGGCGAGGTTTGGGGCGCCACATATTTACTTTGATTGATCAATTTTCTGATTGAAAATGTGATTAAGTGACGAGTTATAATTTTGTGATATGTCTATAATAAATAATCTTATTTTTAGTTTGTGTTTATAAAATTGAGATGATGATTTTTATTGAAAAATATAAATTATTATTAATTCACTTATAAGTTGTTTTAATTAACCAAAATTAGTGGATATAAATATTATTTATTTCTAAAAAATTAAATTAATAAATAGAGTAAAAAAAATTATATGAATAAAGATATAATAAAAATAAATGTATTAAATAATATCTTTTTATTTTATTTTTATTCGTGTTTTATAAATTATAGACTAATATTAAAAGTACAATAATTATATAATGCGATTTTGTTATTATGTCATCATATTTTATATTGAATTTATCATTTGACGAAATTTAAGGATAAACTGCATCCGCAAATAAGAACTGAGTTTGAATTGAAGTTGAGCCACTCTTCATCTATCACAAACTCCAAAATATTTCCCCAAAATTCCAAAAAAATCCATCAAACCCTCTTCAGTGGTTGTGGTTCTTCCTCAGAATATATGTCTTCTCATCTTGCCACATAAACATGAATATCCACTTTACAAATGCAGATTTCCAAAAATATATCCAAAAAATAAAACATCCATTTGTTTTCAGTGGGTTTTTATGTGACAGAGCCCACCCAGGAGAGCTTCAGAGGTAGCTACGCTACTCTTCACGGTGAACATGCTCATGAGAAAAATAAACGCATCAAGAAGATATATAGCAGTGCTCAATCATGCCAATTGGTGTTTGTTTGTTCTTGGGGGATATAAGTCTGGGTTTACGTTTATAAAGATTGATTTTTTTTTTCTCCTCATTTTCTTGATCGGTTGTGTGTTTTATGTGGGGGCCGACCCAGAAACCCCGGGATTGTGGCTTCACGGAATCGAGGCGTAACTTATATGTTTTAGAAGATTTAAGCATTATATTTTCTTTCTTCCACCGACCCCATTGGGTCCGCCCCTGGTTAACTGTGATTCGATTAGAGCTCCACATGAAGGAAAAAAGTATTTATATCTTCTTTTGCATGGAGAATGATTTGCTAGTGTGTATGTGTTTTCGTTTTCTCTGTGATAATTTTTTTCCCCGTATATCTTAGCTTGTCTGAAATTCTTGAATAGTGCTTAATTAAATTCCATTGAATTAATAATTCGTTTAAGAAAGCTCGTTTAAAATTTCGTGATTCTTTAGCAATCTATGGACTTTTTAGATGCGTTTGTTTGAAAATATTGCTCGTAAATGGGCTACTGTGAAAGAGTTTGTATCTCTGTTTATGGGGGATGCCAAAGATGCTATTGGAAATGCGAGTTTTAGCCATTCTCAGAATTTGTCTTGCATATTCACACCTTATTCCCAGACGAAATAAATGAATTTCTTTGCACAATTTTCAGGTGCATAGCAATTAGCTCTCCGTATCTGATAATTTGCCCGGTTGTGAGAAAGCTCGCGCTGCATCATGTCGTCCAAGTCAATGGATTACGAGAATTTGAATGAAAATGTAAAGAAATGTCAGTATGCTGTCCGAGGAGAGCTGTATCTTCGTGCTTCTGAGCTTCAGATGGAAGGGAAGAAGGTAAATATTACCTGTCATAACAGGGGCTTATAGTACCATTTTTGTTACTAAATGGCTTTTTTTTATCCCCTTGAAAATTGTTTCAAATATGATGGATTTTGTTGATGAATATAAATGATAGTATTCGACAGAAATAAACTAAAAGAATTATCTACTGGTGCTTTTCTCGCGGTCTCACAATCTTGTTATTCTGACTGCAGATCATTTTCACCAATGTTGGCAATCCTCATGCTCTCGGGCAGAAACCTCTCACCTTTCCTCGGCAGGTTTTAGATAGTGTGTGTGTGTTTCTCTGTTGTTTTTGCCACTGTGGTTTTTTTATTTAGTAGAAAGAATGATGCAGGTGATTGCCCTCTGCCAAGCTCCATTCCTGCTCGATGATCCAAATGTGGGGCTCTTATTTCCTGCTGATGCTATTGCTAGAGCCAAGCATTATCTTACAATGACTCCAGGGGGTCTAGGTAACATTTGAAAAGTTTCAATTTTTGTTCTGTTATAGAACCTGTATAATGTATCTGAATCTGCTTGTCTTGTGAAGATTGAATTTTCCACATAAAGGAAATGCATCAAGAATAGCTGAATTCATTATTAAGCATGACATTGTTTAGTGGGTCGTTGTAACATGGAAGATGGTGTAAGTTAAGGCCAATCAAATATTTATAATTGATCAGGTGCTTACAGCGATTCACGTGGACTTCCTGGAGTGAGGAAAGAAGTTGCAGAGTTCATTGAGAGACGTGATGGATATCCAAGGTTGTAATACTTGAACGATGCTTAAGGCTTTTTTTATACTGGATTTATTGAATTCAAATTGATTATTTAAATTGTTGTATTCATGGCAGTGATCCAGAACTCATATTTCTAACAGACGGTGCCAGCAAAGGAGTCATGCAGATTTTAAATGCCATTATTCGTGGCCCGGTTGATGGGGTAATTTTCCTCGGATCTTCTTGTACCCTTGTGCATTTTATGCTATAAGATTGCTGACAAATTTGTTTCATAGATTTTGGTCCCTGTCCCACAATATCCTCTTTACTCAGCTACAATATCTTTAATGGGTGGTTCTCTGGTTCCATATTATCTTGAAGAGACTGCAAATTGGGGTCTTGACACTGTGAACCTTAATCAGTCCATTGCAAAAGCTCGGTCTCAAGGAATTACGGTATGCATTATTTTGGTTTCTTCTTAACATTGACGTAAAAAATATCTGATTAGGTTTTCTATTTGCATCTTCTAACTTTTTGGTTGTGGTAAGGTAAGAGCCATGGTGATCATAAACCCTGGAAACCCTACTGGACAGTGTCTGAGTGAAGCAAATCTCAAAGAAGTGTTGAAATTCTGTTACCAAAACAATTTGGTATTGATTGGTGATGAAGTTTATCAACAAAATGTGTACCAAGATGAGCGCCCATTCATAAGTTCAAGGAAGGTATATATAATCTAATGTTAAATGCTATCACATAATTTTCTTAGATCTTTTATGCGCTGATGGCTTCTCGTTGTACAATACTCTAAAGGTTCTGATGGATATGGGACCACCAATAAGCAAAGAGCTTGAACTTGTTTCTTTTCACACTGTCTCGAAAGGTTATTTTGGAGAATGCGGGCAACGTGGTGGATACTTCGAGATGACCAATATATCTCCAAAGGTTTAAAGCGAAATATTAGATATTACATAAAATCTCAAGGTTTTAAGGCCTTAATCTAGCAATATGTCTGCAGATATTCATGTATATACATACAGGATTTTAATCCCTTTCTCATGCTTTTTGCCTCTGGTTATTTCAGACAGTAGATGAGATATACAAGGTTGCCTCCATAGCACTCAGTCCTACCGTCCCTGGACAAATATTTGTAAGTCAAATAATGCATATTTGTTTGTCAATGACGTTTAGGTTGTGCTTGGATTGGTAGATTTGAAGTGATGTGTTTCACATTTCTTGACTTATTTGGATGGATAAAATCAATTGAATTTCTAATATATTCTATATTAAGTCAAGATTGGTGTCATTTGAAATTCATTCCTGAACTCCTTACTCGAATCAAACCCCTTCTCCACAAATTCTATCAATCCACGCGGAACCTTATGAATTATCAGACAACACAAATCTGTCAAGGTAATTTCTCCGGCTTACATTTTCGAAAAACGGAGCTAAAATCTTGTTTGTTGTATTATTCCATTTGTAGATGGGACTTATGGTGAATCCTCTTAAACCTGGAGATATCTCGTACGAAAAATTTATTAGCGAGAGGTATGTTCTTGTATCCATAATCATATATGCAAATGTGGGATCTCTCATGATTGTTTTTTGGTCCCTATTCAGCAAAGGTATCCTAGAGTCATTGAGGAGGAGGGCTCGGGTAATGACAGATGGATTCAATAGCTGTAGAAATGTGGTTTGCAATTTTACAGAAGGTAGAGTACACTTAAGAGATTATGAAACCAATTACCTATAGTTTTCCATTTTCTTGACCGAAGAAAATTTATTGATTCTATTGTAAATATAATTCAGGTGCCATGTATTCTTTCCCACAAATACGGTTACCCCCGAAAGCGATAGAGGCTGCTAAAAAGGCTGGTAAAGTACCTGATGTTTTCTACTGTCTCAAACTTCTTGAAGCCACAGGCATTTCCACGGTCCCTGGTTCAGGTTTTGGGCAAAAGGAAGGGTGAGTTTATCCATACTTCACCAATATTTGTGTCCTCACGGTCTAGTTTATGAGAATTGCATTTGAAACGATGCTTAATTGAGCAACCTATTACCAGGGTTTTTCATTTGAGAACCACCATCTTACCAGCTGAGGAAGATATGCCTGAAATTATGGCGAGTTTCAAGAAATTCAACGACGAATTCATGGAGCAGTATGAAGACTACAAAGGCTATTCCAGAATGTAAAAGGTTATGGATGTCTTGCATATTGCCTTCACGTAGTGAATCTCACGCTACCCTGTTCAAAAATTTATCATATGCTGTTACGTTTTATCTCATTTTGTTCAAAAAGACATGAATCTTACAGTTACCTTATGCTTAATAGAATTGTAAACGAACTCAGCTCTGTCGAATATTATACATTCTACAGACAAATTGGTGGGCTTCCTGTTATAGCATATTAGTACATATTGCCTGGCATTGAGGTTGGTTCGGCGCGACATCAGAGTAATACCCTGAGGAGCATTCAACTACCCAATTTTTTTTGCCCATACAGAAAACATTCACCCACATTTTCTTGACCATGATAAAAATTTGAACCATTGGATGCTCCGGAGGTAGTACCCCGAGGGTAGCTTGTGTTAACTGGCATCAACCTGATTTTTTTGTTGCTCTGACGAATTTCTCCCATATGATTTACATGATATAAATCAATCAGGACCATTAAAACACAAGTTTTCTTATAATTTCTACTTAATTCCTGATCCATCTGGGGGCATAAACGCGTTCTCTTTGTGTGCAAACTCTCATATTTGATTTATGAGAAAGTGCATGAACGTGTGAACAATTAATTACGTTTAAAGAAGTATTTAATTGGTTTATTCCTGAATCCATTAACTTGATAAATTTCCTCGACTCTTGGTATCACGGGTGTGGGTCACGTTGACTTGTCCAATATTAGTTATTCAATAATCCAAAATTTATTTTAAAAAATTGTAGCTAACTAATATGTACCAGAGTAAGGGTAAACTTATATAGAATTAAAATAATTTGTAACATATTTTTTTTAATGAATTCAATAATTATTTCATAAGAATTTCATAGCTCAAAAAAAATACTAAGCTTCACGGTCCTAGTAGGTATCTTCCACTATATATACCACAAAACTCGATTCTGAGAAATTTTTATGTCACATTGTCACTCAAATTTCACCTTCGAACCAATAAATATTCAACTTTTTCCAACCCTTGTGGTCTCAAGATATTTCATGCAAGATTTTCCCAACTCCAGTCTCTGCGTATATTTTCAAAACTCTTCGAAAATCTCGATACGAAGGTAAGATATGGGTATTTCGGAAAAGACCTATCAACCCGAGGAAGATGCTGCGGAGACCGAAAGACGTGGAATTGCTGTCCTATCTCTGAACAGTCCAGTGAGGCCCATGATAAAGGCGGAAACAACGGAGGAAAAAGATGAAGATCATGGAGAAGAAGATGGTTCCATGACTCCAACTTCTCCAAACTCGAAAATTCCGAGAGTACTGCAATGCCCGCCGGCCCCTAGGAAACGAAAACCATCTTCTCCGATTCGCTATTGTAATCATGGGAAAGACCAAAGAATTTCCAAACGCCCGTGTCGGAATAGTTTTAGATAACTCTCCACTTTATTCGTATTGATTCTCAGAAAAAATTTTAAACGAGTAAATTTCTGAAGTTCTTTTTCTCCTTCTTTTGTTTAGTTTTTTGAATTTCTTTGTCCCGTTCTATGGTACGAAGTCCTTCGATCATCTCTTTTTCTTCTCATAAACAAATAGTGGAAGGTTTTAAAATAGTAATAAATTAAATTTATTTTTCGATAAATCTTCTATTAACGATCAACGTTTGTTGAATTCTTGTATGCGGCGCTTGGTTATGGCGGGTACATTGATGCAAGTATTTGGTAATTAGATTTACTTTCTTTATTTGATTTGATTTGAATAAATTCTAATTTATTCAGTGATCTTTGTGGGAATTTTTGCTGATCATGTTTCCATTTATATAGCAAAGGCAATCTATATAAAAATAAGGGGAACTTAGGATCGAGTTAATTTGCATTTTTTTAGTCTTGTTAACGGTGAATCTGTATTTTTTATAACGTGAATTTGTATTTTTACTTATGTAACTAGCATTTTTTTCTCAATTTTGCTCATGTTATGGTGAATTTTCATTTTTAAACTTTTATATATA
>NC_133317.1:5853233-5907537 GCF_012295235.1 Primulina huaijiensis | reverse complement strand
TTAAACAATGAGGTTAAAAGTTCTTAATATAATAAAACTAAAATAAATATAGATTAATATATAATTCGGAAGAGTAGAACTTAAAATGACTATCAAAATAAATTTTTGGAAACTAATATAATCTCATAATTTTGTGAAAAATGATAAATATATTATATAGATTAACTGAACTGTAAAAAAGATGAAGGAAAAGAAACGGTAACACGAACCATCGATAAATTAAACTAATTAAATCAAGAAAACTAACGTAATATTAAATAATTAAATAAAAAAACTCATAGAAAGAGGAAAATAGATAATCACTAAAATAAAATGAGGCACTAAAAATCCAATGGATTAAATAAATTAATGTAATAAGTAAAATAAATATAGAATATATAATTTGGATAAGGGAGCTCAAAATAACCATCAAAATAAATCCTTAGAGACCAAGATATAATCTTCAAATTTTGTGAAAAGTGACAAGAATTATTAAATCAAAGAAACTAACGTAACATCAAATAATTAAGTAAAAAGAGTACTCATAGAAGGGAGAAAATAGATAATCACTAAAATAAAATGAAACAGTAAAATATCCGGATAATCACTAAAATAAAATGAAACAGTAAAAGATCCAATGCATTAAACAAATTAATGTAATAAAAGTAAAATAAATATAGACTATATAGTTTGGATTGAAGATCTCAAAATAATCATCAAAATAAATCCTTAGAGACTAATATATAATCTTCAAATCTCGTGAAAAGTGACAAGACTTAATCAAACTTTGGGGAAAAAAAAAAGAATAAGCCATGTAGAACCGCAAGACGGAAAAATTAAAAATGAATTCAATGTTTTCAATGAATATTAATGCTCATATATTAATAATCAGTAATTAAAAATAAAATAAATATAGACTATATAGTTTGGATAGAGGATTTCAAAATAACCATCAAAATAAATTCTTAGAGACCAAGAAATAATCTTCAAATTTTGTGAAAAGTGACAAGAATTAATCGAACTTTGGAAAAAAACAAGAAGTCATGTAGAACCTCAAGGCGGAAAAAGTAGGAATGAATTCAATGTTTTCAATGAATATTAATGCAAGAATAAGCCATGTAGAACAACAAGACGGAAAAATTAAGAATGAATTCAATGTTTTCAATGAAAATTAATGCTCATATATTAATAATCATTAATTAAAAATAAAATAAATATAGACTATATAGTTTGGATAGATGATTTCAAAATAACCATCAAAATAAATTCTTAGAGATCAAGATATAATTTTCAAATTTTGTGAAAAATGACAAGAATTAATCGAACGTAGGGAAAAAAACAAGAAGTCATGTAGAACCGCAAGACGGAAAAAATAGGAATGAATTAATGTTTTCAATGAATATTAATGCTCTTATATTAATAATAAGTAATTAGTTATAATTATTTAAGATAAGCAAAAAAATTACAAGTTAACACATATAAGAATACAACTTATTAAGCTAGATAAAGAAGGGCATACATGAAAATTGTGAATAATAAGTAATTAGTTATAGTTATTTAAGATAAACAAAGAAATTACAAGTTGACCCATATAAGAATACAACTTGTTAAGCTAGATAAAGAAGGATATATAGGGAAATTCACAATTGGAAGTTGTATATTTATATGTAAGTAGATTTGTAAAAATATTAAGCAATATATTCCTGCTAGCTGTTAGTCAAATAGCTGGGGCAAAAAAATTTATTCGAACAGTCTGTAGCTTAGCCAAAGTTTGATGATTTTGAATAGGAATTGAATCATGTTCAAGCCGATTCGAAAAGATCAACAAGCGGCTAGATTTGTTGATGCCCTTGGCAACAACCATATGTTTATTCTTCTCCAATCCTTGACAAACTAACAAGTCAGGAGATGTATCCGTCTTGAGAACTTTTGAATTACCTCTAAAAGGATACTGAAGAACAGATATCTTTTGAAGCAAACTTATGTTTCTTACTCCATTCCAATCCCAATTATATATTCCATAAGTTTCATCAAATCCAACGACTCCATCTCTAAGATAATAGCTCCCAGTAAGTGTCCACAATGCCCAATCCACATCTAATTCAGCTGCCCACCCCAGAAAGCAATTCAAGAACCTGTTGTCATTGACATTAGTTCCCCTCATGTCCACCCCAAACTCACTCAAAAACAACGGATACCCTTGGTCTATCAAGAAACACGCCTCTCTCTTAATGTCATTTACTATTTCCCCGCATAATTGGTCCGGGTTTCCTGCTTGCCATGCGTTGCCGTCTGAGAAACCATACCAATGAAGCTCAAATACAGTCTTGTTGGTGAAACTTAAGCTAACTGGTTTCTTATTGAGAAAAGAAAGATCCCTGTCAAATTTCAACCCTGATAAAATGACAAGAACATTTGGGTTTGCTGCGTGCACTGCTTCTGCTCCTTTCTGCATGTACCTATCGATTATAATGACATGAACAAAACTTTTATTATCAAGATAAGTAAACAGTCAGAAAAATAGTTTTGTTACAATTTTCTGTGATGGTTTTGTTTTCAATTTAATATTCAAATGGAACCATTCTCGGTCAAGCAACTGAGTTCCTTAGCGTAAGTTTACAAAGTTTTTGAACTTTTTCTTTCACTTGCATAATGAGGAATATCATGTGAACCATATTCTTGACACATTGTGTTTGTTTGAATCGAACATGTTCTAATGTTACATTTAGTAGTTGGGGACGTTACTAATTAAATTCACCTAGTTGATATATATATTCTTCAAATTTGTATTTGTATAATAAAATATACACCTGTACCAATCATTGACATTCTGTTTAGGGCCTCTGAGTTCATTCCTCAAGCTCATTGCAACTACATTCTTGGTGCCATTGAAAATGGTGGCAACCTTGGTTAGGCCTTTGATCCACACGTCCGGGTCAAAATACACGTCTCCGAAGAAACCATTGCCATCAAGCTTGCTGCAACACCATCCGGGCTTGCTCGTGTGGTTGTCCAACACGATCATCACATTGTTCTTCGCAAGACTAGCCACCACTGCCTGAAATACCTCGAATTTTAACATCAGGTGATTTAAATGCAATAATATTATATGGTGATCTATTAATCATGAGTAGATGAGAAAAAATCCTTCGAATTGCGTTCAAATCAAAAAATTTACGGCTGTAAAAAGGATTTTGGGATATGGGTCTCTTATAAGTTTAAATAGTAGCCAAAATATTTAAAGTTTACGTACAGTTAACTAAAAATATGTGATTAATCACAAATATAATTTTTTTTTCAAGAATATTATTTCCAAACACACCGTAATACTAGTCAACTAGCTGAGTAAGAATATGTCTACATCGTAATAACTCTAATTGCCCGGCATTTGCTCATTTTTCTTGGTTATAGGTCACCATCCACTTACATCTTGAACCAGTCAAGAACATTTATACTTTTATATGCTTGCACTGAAAAAAAAAAGTTAATTTAGCGACGGTTTTAAATATGGACCAACAACGAAATCGAACAACACAATAATCGTAATCCTAAAAAAAATAGATCTTCGCCAAACTGCATACTTGTCTGTAAAATATATTGTCATCTGTTGAATGTTGATCATGTATACGTATTGACTAACCTGATAGGCACGGATGAGAGTAAGATCAATGATAGATGGATTATTTTTCTGAAAACCTGAGATGGAACCTGTTAACCCAAGATTCTTGAAAGATTGTCTCACACTAGTAGAAGCCAATGTCTCATCAGTAAACAAGAAGAGTGGCCATGTTAGCCTCACACAGTTAAATCCCATGTCAATTATTTCTTTAGAAATAACATCCACAGGTTTCTTGCTCAGCCCTTCCGCCACCACCACTTCTAGATGTGACGGCCAGTTAACGCAGGCGAGTTTCACGCGATGGCCAGATTCATCCACGACCCACCGCAAGTCTGTGGAGAGTGGCTGTGCCGCCACGAGAGCTCCGGTGGATAACAAGAAAAGTTGAGTGACCAAAACATAAAAACAGAGATGGAAGAACATCCTCGTGTTTGTTTTTTGTTCTTTTGGATCAAAGACTTTTGGGAGGGCGTCGAATGTGTAAAAACAATGTTGTTCATATATTAGTGGTGTAAGTTCATAAACGAGTTTTTTAAATGTGGTAGTCATTTTCGAAAGCAATGATGTTATTCTATCTGTTGTATAATATATAATANTTTTGTCAATCAATGATATGCAATTTTTTATTTATAATGTTGTTTGATTATTATTCTCTTTCATGTAAATTGACAAAAATTTCTACTGGATGCTTTTACTTTCCTAGCCACCTTTAATTTATTAGACACTTATACTTGATAACATATAAACTACACATTATTATCAGAGGTGAACAAAATTTCGGTTAAACCGAATTAAACGACCGAAACCTAGTCAATTCGGAAATTCGGTTCGGTTATTTCAGAAATTCGGTTTTCAAATTAAAAAAAATTCGGTTATATCGATTAATTCGGTTCGGTTCGGTTACGGTTGTCAAAATTTTGAAATCGGCTAACCGAATTAACCGATATAATAAATACTATTATTTAATAAATTTTTATTATTTATCAATTTTAATATATTTTTAATTTTAAAATCAGCCCTAATTCTAAAGAAAATTTTGTGATGTATGTGATTTTATGTTTTTATACATTTGTGTAGATTGTAGTGTTCAAAAAAATTACATATATTATTAAAGTTAAATCACAAATTCTTTTTTTAAAACTAATCGGTTAATTCGGTCACCAACCGAATTAATCGATTTTAATTCGGTTCGGTTTTCATCGGTTATGAAAATTAATTCGGTCGGTTCGGTTATTGCTAAATATTTCGGTTCGGTCCAGTTATGACTAATTCGGTTCGGTCGGTAACAGAACCGACCGAATGCTCACCCCTAATTATTATAACAATCTATCATCACATCAAAAGTACTGATGGATTGATTTAAATAAATATTGATTAAATGTTGTCATCTATTTTCAATTTATAATAATAATATTTTTGACAATAAATAATCTTTTTAATGACTCTTATGACATTTATTTTAACATTTCATATTAACTCATAAGTATAATTAGCACAATCAAATTACTAATGTCATATCGCTATTACTTTCAGAAAAATAATATATTTAATTTTTCTAATTGTTTAAATATCTTAACGGGAACATTTGAGTACCCTTATCTTGAGAAAAATTCATTGCATTTATAAAGTTTGAACGGTAAATATAACTTTATAGTATACATTTAATTTAGAAATTGAATTCATTGTATGACAAACACTTCTTCCATTTCTATTTTTTTGTTACCCAAAAGAGTTAATATTTTTTCTCTTTTATCTTCTCCAACTCACTGTAAAAAGTTATAAAAAATATTTATATCTAGAAAAAAATATTTTTATTTATTTTTTTCTTTTCTATATATTTTTTTTATATGTGAGAATATATTCTACTTCATTGTCTCAATTGTCATATATCTTTACTATATAATTTGTGTACATTGAAGATGAATAAATTCATTTTGTAGTTTTTTATTACCTGGACTTATGTTGATATATTAATATATGATATACACAGATATAATAATTTTCAAATTCAATTTATTCACAATGATTGTTCATAACAAAGGCCAACTCAAAATAATAAAAATTAGGATTCATAATTATTTTGAATATGATATAAAAATAATACGTGGAAACTTTTTTTGACATTTTAGTTGCAAAATACAATGATAAATGCATGTAAATGCGCATTATTTAATTGTGGCAATTATAACTTTATTTAAATATATTATTTCACTCAATGATCAAAATNAAATAATCTATCTCTTAATAATTGCACCAATTGCAATCAATGAAAATCAAAGTCGTGATCTTGGTTTTGATACCAATTGTAGGCTCAAGCGTTTACTGTTTTATCAAAACCTATAGATTATGGTAACAGTGCAAATCAAATATCTTAAATAGTACAACTGCTCAAGCACAACATTTCAATTACTCTACCCAACAAGGTCAATTATTGTACCCAACAAATTAGTTTATGCAAATAACCTTTTACTATATTATATGAATTTATAAGACATTTGAGTAGAATATATACTTGATATTTTACATAAATTGTACAGAAAAAAATCATTTTTCATATATATATATATATAGCATGTTGACAAAATCCCGAAACCCAAATTGAAAGTTGAATTGATACATTCATATTCATCATTAAATTTTACTATTTAATTTTAATAGATTTAACATGTTTATCCACTAAAAATATTGAAAGAATTGTTTATACAATTTAATAAAAAAGACAAAGTACATCATTTTCTGATTCCAAATAACGATCACATTATTATTACGTTACAATGATAAATAAATTATTATTTTTAGTTTATCATCATAGTTTTTACCTCAATAAACACATTTTCGAACGTAAGATGTTAAATTTAATATTGACATTAGATAATTATAGTATTAATTCTAACATTCTTTTTTTATTCTTCTCAATACATTACTTTTTCAGTTTTCTATCTTCAAATATATTAATCTATTTATTATTGTATACAAAGTATAATAATTATTTGGTTAATTGATCACATTTAAGATTAGATATTTAGAAAAAATTCTAATATATCTTTAAAGACCAATAGATGATGAAAAATTAAGAAAATGTAGAACAATATAGTGCGTAAACTTTCGCTTTGTACAGTGACAAAAGATAAGGTGAGACCAAGTGAGATACTTAGCCCATTATAATATTTTATTAACCGACTTTGTCCTTCGTTTTTACTTCATTAACTTTGCAGTGTGACTCATTCAAGCATTAACTTTTTATGTTTTTAGTACAGAGTGTCCTATACTCTCTCACCGACTTCAATCTTTAGAAGTCGGTATTAGTAGCTTATATGTAATAGACAATTATTTAATTTTTATTTTCTGTCTTTTGATTAATTGTGTGTTTTTTAAGTTCTACCTAATTCATTTTTAGAATTTTTATTGAGTTTTTATAATCATGATTATAAGTGTTGCACGCATACAATATAAAATTAATATATTTTAAAATGTTAATATTAAAGTGTCGAATAAATGTATTAAATCATTATTTAAGAACTTTTAGAAAAATAATATACGTCATAATTAAGATTTAAAGATTAATATACAAAAAAAGAATTGCGATGAATATCTTATAAAATAAATGGTGTTAGCTCAAAAGGACTAAATATGATTATTGTAAATGAATTTTTCTTAATTAATTAGAAAATTTTCAGCAAATACGCTGAATTAATTAGAATGTTTTTAATATAGTATGTCGATAAATGTTTTTACATATGAGTTAGTGATTGAGTCCTTGTGAACATTTTAAAAAAATGTGTCTTTAGTTATAGTAATGTTGTTTTATATTTAAAATATTAAATGAAACAAATTATCAAGATAAAAAATTAATTAGGAAATTCAAGAATATGTGATTACTCAATTAGTTTAATTGACACGCTCTTTAGTTTGCTGATTTAATAGATGTTAAATCCACAATCACTGAGTTTGACAAGAATTATTGTAGAATAAAATACAATTATAATAAATTACTTGATTGTATATGTAATAAAATTTTGTGTATTTCATATATGTTTGATTTATTTCATTTATAAGGTTGAAATTTTATAAATTATGATATAAGATTTGTTATACATCTTAACATCAATAAATTCACTAAAAATTTATATATTAATTTCTGCTACCATATTATTCTGGTTTCGTCCCAGACTTTTGTTTATTCGTTTGTTTGAATTTATTATTACTCATTTTACCAAGACCCATAATATATCAAAAATGAAAGTGAATATTAATTTAAAGAGATGATAATATTTATATATTGTAATATACATATTTATCCCTCACAATACTGATAAAACTAACTTAAAAATAATATGTTGACGAACATATTATCAGGAATCGAAAAATACAACTCAAATGTTAACTTTGACACTCAATTTTGAGTGACTGCCAAAATGTCTCAACAGCCCACAATTTTTGGACAAGATAGTAACATCACAATTTTAAAATCAAACTGATATTTTTCATTTTATATCAAGAATTCATGATTGAAAATTGATAATATTATATATATAGATATTTAATATAAACTCGTGCGAGCTCATTTAGGCTCACCTTTAAATGAGTCGACAAAATTTCAACCCAACTCACTTAAACTGTTTGGCGGTGCAAGCCAAACCGACAGACCTAACCCAAATTGACGGCTCAAATCACAACGATCTTTTACAGTGTTTTATTTAAATAATTTATAAATATAAACTACAAAAAAATTTCGGTTGCAAAAAAATTTAATTTAAACACATAAATTCTAGCAAACTGTCACATGAAAAAAACTAAATCATTGGATTAAAAATAACATATTATAATGTGAGTATGCATAAAAAAATCAAATATTAATTTACATAATGAAAAGATATCATTGGATAAAAATAACATATTATAATATGAGTAGACATAAAAAAATTAAATATTAAAAATCACTTATATTTAAAATATGAATAAGGAGAATAAAAACACTTAAAATAAGTAATTAATGTAAAGCAAACAATTAATAAGGAGACAAATGAAAATTCACATGAGTAGACATAAAAAATTAAATATTAAAAATCACATATATTTAAAATATGAATAAGGAGAATGAAATGACACACTTAAAATAAATTAAATATTAAAAATCACATATATTTAAAATATGAATAAGGAGAATGAAAAGACACACTTAAAATAAATAATTAAGATATCATTGGATAAAAATAACATATTATAATATGAGTAGACATAAAAAATTAAATATTAAAAATAACTTATATTTAAAATATGAATAAGGAGAATAAAAACACTTAAAATAAGTAATTAATGTAAAGCAAACAATTAATAAGGAGACAAATGGAAATTCACATGAGTAGACATAAAAAATTAAATATTAAAAATCACATATATTTAAAATATGAATAAGGAGAATGAAAATACACACTTAAAATAAATTAAATATTAAAAATCACATATATTTAAAATATGAATAAGGAGAATGAAAAGACACACTTAAAATAAATAATTAATGTAAAGCAAACAATTAATAAGGAGACAAATGGAAATTCACATATAAAGACACACACACACACACACACACACATATATATATATATATATATAATATTTTTTATGAATTGAGTTGGATCATATATTCATTTCATTAAATTGATCAAGAAGACGGTTTCACAATGATTTCTGTGTTCTGAAAATAGTACAAATTTATGGTGTGTGGATATTTTTTTTAGAGAAAAAATTCGATCATTTAAATAGAAATCATATCAGTGTACATATTTTTCGATAGAAACAGAGGGATACCATGTTGAAAATCCATACTCCTATTAATTATGCATATATGAACTTGATTTGCCGTGCGTGCTCAAAACATTTAGAGAGTGTTTGCAAGAGTTAATGCTTATTTTGAAGCAATTCATTTAGAGATTATAAAAAAGTGATTGAGGAGCAAAAATGATCGGAAATAAAATTCCAAAACTAATATAAGCTAAATTTTGAATATTTTGAAAAAAATTGATTGAATGCTTAATTTTTGATAAAATGAAACAACATCCTTAATTTATATAACACTTAATATTTATGTAATTACGATTCAGTAGGTCTCTTGTGAGACGATCTCACGACTCTTTATCTGTGAGACGGGTCAACCCTACCGATATTCACAATAAAAAGTAATACTCTTAGCATAAAAAGTAATACTTTTCATTGATGACCCAAATAAGATATTTGTCTCACAAAATACGACCCGTGAGACCGTCTCATACAAATTTTTTCCATTATGATTATATTTTGTATCAGAAATAATTTATCTTGTTATAACACGAGTGCTTGAAAATTTATAAAAAGATTGATAATTTAAAAAAAAAATTGACAAAATTTGTATAAATTCACAAAATATGTTAAAAAATTTGAAATGAAAATTATAAAAAATGTAAAATACTGTTTTTAAAAATAAATTTTTGTAATAAAATATTATTGGAATTTAATAAATTCAATAAGAAACTCTTAAAAACTTGTATATAAATAAAACATTAAATTAAAAAATATCCAAAAATATTTATAAAAAGACTTGAATCTAAAAGAAAAATATGGTAAAAATAATTGAATATAATTGTGGAATGTAATAATTTTGTATGAGGATATAATTGTCAAATTATAATATAAAATTATTAAAAACGGTAAATTTGCTTTAAATCCCTATACTTAAACTTAAATTTACATTCAATACCTGTGTGAAAAATTATTTGTTTGCACTCTTTGAGCTCAGTGTCTTTTTCGAATAAAAATTGGTACAAAACATTAAAAATATAATATTAATATATGATATTTGAGTATTAGTAGTTTCAGATATGATAATTTTTGCTTAAAATTTACCGAATTTGAAAGATAAATATGTAAGCTCTCTCAAACACTACTTTAGATTCAAGAATAATTGGATTAAAATCAATCAACTTATGAGCTATTTCAATTCTTATTATTTACATTGCGCAAAGTAAAATTCGAAGATGTCAATATAGTTTCATAATTTGAAATTCGTAGACTAAGTTATAATTTTCGATTACTTATTATATATGTTCTTTGGAGACACATTATTTATTATTATTATTTGGAATGAATTAATTATATTTTTCATTTAATTATTAATATATATATATATATATATGGAGACAAATTATTTATTATAATTATAATAAAACAACAAAATTACCTGTTCGGAATAAAATTAATAAATATATTTAAAATAATAATAAATTTATTAGCAAAGAAATGAGACTGATCGGTACCTAGTTTGTTCTTTGGGCAACTTTTTTTCCTGCTGTTTTGCTGGGCTCAATAGATTGGCCGGGTTCCGTTCGATTTCCTACTCAAACGTTTACTTCTTAACTTTCGATCATCATCTTCCCTGTCAATCAATCCCAATTCTTCTCGTGGGTATTGATTTTTATTTTTGTGGGTTACTTTACCCTAGGCCCTCGCAATATCCCGATCTTTATTGTTGCTATTTTTGTTTTGATTGTTTGTTTGGAGTTAAATGATGTACCTTTCGTAGTGGGGGCTTGATATTTCTGTGAATTGTTGTGTATATTGTTTTGCTTGATATTGAATGATGTCGAGTGCCGAGGAAAACGATGTATTGAGCGATGTCGAGGCAGATGATCCGGTGCATATTGATATTAAGACACCAGAAAGTATATCTGTGGAGAAGTTTAGGGAAATTCTTGCAGAGCTTGATCGTGAGAGAATAGCTCGTGAGGCTGCTGAGAATTCGAAAAATGATATCCAAGTTTCGTTTAATCGGCTTAAGGTGTTGTGCCATGAGGCCATCAAGAAACGGGATGAGTGCTCACGGCAGCGTGATGAGGCTGTGAATGTGAAGGAGGAAGCTTTGAGGAAATTGGATAGTGTCAGTGAGGAGTTGAAAGAAGAAATTAAGTTGAAAGAAGAGGCATTGAGACAAAAAGATGAGCTTTTGAAGCAGCTAGAGGAGGTAGAGAAGGTGAGGGAGGCGACAAGGGTAGAAATGGAAACGGGGTCGTCTATGCTTGTCAGTGGCACCGAGAAGATATCAAGGAAAGTTAGTAGTTATAAAGATTTTGGAGGGAATGGGTTGCCAAAGTCTAATAAGTATTCCGGATTGCCAGCCGTGGCATATAGTGTAATTAAGAGGACAAATGATATCGTGGAGGAGCTTGTAAAACAGATTGAATCAAGTGTCAAAGCAAGAAATGAGGCTCGGGAATTGGTCGACCATAGGAATTATGAGATTGCCATCGAAGTTTCACAGCTTGAGGCAACAATTGGTGGGTTGAGAGAGGAAGTGGCGAAGAAAAGTGAGGAAATTGAGAATTTGAAACAATCAATAGATGAGAAAAACGGGAAAATAGCTGAATCGGAAAGAGAATTTTTTGAGAAACATGAGACAATAGAGAGTGAGCTGTCAAGACTGAGATTATTGGTGAGCGAGTATGAATTGAAAATGGAGACACAAAGGCCGTTGTTGATTGATCAATTGAATTTTGTGTCTAGTGTCCATGAACAAATGTGTAAAGCTATGAAAATTGTTGATGCTAAAAAATCATCAGAA
The DNA here is from genome assembly GCF_012295235.1 of Primulina huaijiensis. NCBI lineage: Eukaryota > Viridiplantae > Streptophyta > Magnoliopsida > Lamiales > Gesneriaceae > Primulina > Primulina huaijiensis. The sequence goes on along the minus strand of NC_133317.1, from coordinate 5,895,349 downwards.
TTGTCTGAGTCCTTATTTCTTGCACAAGAGTCAAATGAGGAAAATATTAGAGCTTCTTTAGCCGGAATGGAGTCCATATATGAGTTGAGTAAAATTGTTGTTGAGAAAACAAGGGATTCAATAGAGTATAAGACTCGTGAAGTGAAAAGTCTGAGTGAGACTATTACACAATTAGTAAATGAGAAAGAACAAATTGGCTCTTTATTGAGAAGTACATTGTCGAAGCGAAGTTCAGTTGACTTGTCATCTAAAACAAACCAACTGTTTAAAGTTGCAGAAAACAGTTTGAAAGAGGCCGGTATAGATTATAAGTTCAGCAAATTCCAGCCTTCTAAAGAAAAATTGGGTACTGGCGAGTCAGAGGAAGATGAAGTATATGCTCTGGTACTCGTATTTCTTAGCATTAAATTTTGTTTTCTTCTTGCTTTTCTTTTCCCGTTGTTAATCATTATTCTACGTGCAGGCCAGTGCACTGGAGAATATCATTAAGCAGTCACAGCTTGAGATTATCGAGCTAAAGCATTCTGTGGAGGAACTGAGGTACCTTTGTTCCAAAATTTTACAGTGCCATAGCCATCTTTTTTTCCCTGCACGCGTAAATATAATAGGACTGTCCACTGAACTTTCGAATTGCTATGATATGATCAAAATATCGACACAATATGCTAGTCGTTATCATGACAATTATTTGGATTTTAACAAGCAATATGTTGGCCAATGGAACAAGGGCTATTCTAGCTTGTACTACATTTCCTGGAACATTTTCCTACATCATTCAAGGATTCAAGATTTCGACTAGAGTATAATGCATATGGTCTTCACTGATCTTAGGAACTCCAAAACTCTGACTTACCGGCTATGCGTCAAAGATAAGCTGACTAAAAATAACTGAACTTAGTGAACACAACCATGTAAAGTTTTTGCTGCAAGGACATACAAACAAAGTTAAATTTTTTTGGTAAAATGAGCAACGCATTGTATTGCTAGATTTTACTTTGATATTATGATAGTATTAAACAAGCCTTTCCTGACTGTTAGTATTGTGTGAATTCAATGATGCTGGGTTAAGGAAAGAGTCAAGTTTATACAAGGAGCATGTAGATGCACAAGCCAAGGAACTCAATGAGTGGAGACATCGTGTGGAAGAACTCGAAGAGAAGGAGCGAGTGGCAAATGAAAATGTAGGTCACAGGTTCTATATCCTTGTTGACATCAGCCTCTAGCAATCAAAGTTTTTACATCCTATTTAATTTACGATACCCTGAAAATGCATAGATTTGATACTTTTCTGCTGCATGGTGTGCCTAGGTTGAAGGGCTTATGATGGATATTGCATCTGCAGAAGAAGAAATCATGCGCTGGAAGGTGGCAGCACAGCAAGAAGCTGCTGCTGGTCAAGCAGTGGAACAGGAGTATGTCGCCCAGGTATCCTAGAGGATAAATGATGAGCTAGAACAACTTAATCTATGTTAACTTTAAATCACTTTATTTAACCGTGCGGTTGAACATCTAAGAGAGAAATTGACGTGAAAAAAATTGTATTGCTCTCTAAGATGCCCAAAATTTTCTTCTTGAATGCTGACAAGCAAGATTTTTTTTACAATCTGAATTGGAAGTTCTCCTGTATCTCCTTATTTCATTCCTTTCAAGTTTCATGTGTTCTATTTCTTAGACATTTGGCCATGAGTGTCATTTTTTAAGATACTTCGAGTAGGACAAACTAGAGGAGCAGCGATTGGCCGGTGTAGCTCTCTATATATGCAATAAAATGTGGCATATTTGAATTGTATTAATTAATTATTGCTACCGATTATAACTTTTTGTAGAATGGCAAATATCCACTCCTCACTCGGTACCCAAGTCATCGTCCCGTATTTGATCATAATTAGATGCTGTAAATTGAAGCAATTATTCGATAGGAATTGTTAGAGGGCAATAATTGCTCGCACTTTCTCTTGTAGCTATGCCACAACGATGAAAATGTCTCAATCATGGTGTTCGATGTAAGAGATTAGAATTCCTCTATTACGATTTTAGTTACGTCGTGCGAAAATAATAAATATTCATTCATATTCTCATGTCACTGAGTCAATTCAAACTAGTGTTTCGTGGTTCTGTAGTTGGCAGCAGCACGTCAAGAACTAGAGGAGGCAAGGCAAGCCGTAACCGAGTCAGAGAAGAAACTCAAATTCAAAGAAGAAACCGCAGAAGCTGCCATGGTAGCAAGAGATGCAGCCGAGAAGTCATTGAAGTTGGCAGATATGAGGACGTCCAGGCTAAGGGATCGAGTTGAAGAACTCACACGTCAATTGGACGAACTCGATACACGGGGTAACTCAATAACCGGCCTAAGCAGACCTCGATACATCTGCTGGCCATGGCAATGGCTTGGTTTAAATATTGTAGGCTCACATCACTCTGAAACACATCAAGAATCTGCGAATGAAATGGAACTCTCTGAACCCCTTCTTTGATTCTCTTTCTCCCTTTATCCTTGTTGTGTTTTTTCCTTCTCTTGTTTTTCGAGTTAGCATTCAAAGATGTTGAATGATCAGACTGATGTTCTCTTTAGTTGATTTTAAAGGAAAATATATATATATATATAGGCAGGATATATATATATATAGGCAGGAAAAAGCTTAGGGGTATTGATTTGATAATTGTTAATGTTTTCATTTGCAATATATTTCACTTTGATATTACTAAAAAATGGGGAAAATATATTAATTGATTTTGATTTTGTTTTTGATTTTATATTTGTGAAATAATTAATGTGACATCATACATTTATCAGAACCACATAAAAAAGTAAAAAAAAATGTAAAAATAACTAAGATAAATACTAAAAATAAATTTATCATCATAAAAATCAAATTCACTATTAGAAAAAACATACAAATCAAAATTGCAATTTTTTCCGTAAAAAATGCATTGGTATCACTTAACATATTCTCAAAAGGACAACAAATGTATTCTGAAAAGTTGATTATCAGTATTGAAGTCAATAAATTCATGATATATGCTTGATTTTGTCTAGTATACTATTCGCAATGTACTATGGATTTCAATTTATCGATTATTCAAAAAGAACAGTGGACAAAATAGAATTGAAGGGACATGAAACATTAGTTTTTTGCTTACTTCTGGCCTTCCTTTTTTGACTCTAAAACACTTGAGATTAATTTAATTATGTGCAAACAAAATATTTTGTTTTAATCTAAGATCACTTTCCAATTGGGATTCTGAGGTTTTTTTTTATAAAAAAAAATACATTTTATTTGTTGGCTACAAAATTGAAAATTGTTAGCCTAAAGAAACATGGATAGAAAGCCCATGATACAAGAATAATTGATCCACACCTATTATATGCAAAAATTTGTGTGAGACGGTCTCACAGGTCATATTTTGTGATAAGGATATCTTATTTGGGTCATCCGTGAAAAAGTATTACTTTTTATGCTAAGAGTATTACTTTTTATTGTGAATATCGGTAGGGTTTAACCGTCTCACATATAAAGATTTGTGAGATCGTCTCACAAGAGAACTAATCTATATACAATATGATAGAAGTCGGAGGTGAAACCAAGTAACTGATCTTTAAACCATGAACGAGATCGTATTGTACTTATCTGTACTTGAAGTGGGATTAAGTCCTAAGTGTCGCCCTAATTTGGCCATTTCATAGCTTATAAAAAGTAGGACAACTTAATCAGCAGTTTCAATTTGACTTCGAANTATATTCGGGATTGGACCACGTAGGATCGAACGATGTAATCACTTCTACGGATCGATAATTTTCTCGAATTATTGTTTAATTTTTCAAAATATACGGAAATTAATCTTGCACCACATACATAAATTTTTTTTAAAATGCATGGTTTGATCAAGTAATAGACGGTGATTATTAGTAATACCCTATTAAATCAGTTGTGCTTTTTATTTGGAATTGTTCAATTGATTTATTTCATAAGAGACCATCTCACACATCACTTTTATCATACGAATCTTTTATTGACCTAATCAATGAAAAATATTATTTTTATGCAAAAAATAATATTTTTTATTGTAAATATGAACCGAGTCTAACTGTCTCAAGGATATAGATTCATGAGACGGTTTCATAAAAATCTATTCTTTATTTAATATAATGAGCTAAAGAATATGCTAATCAAGTGCTTTAAAATTTGACTACTTGGCCATTAATTTAATTAGTAGTTTAGAATGATAAGCCACACAAAATATTATTTAATTCTATTAAAATATTGAGTTTTTAACTATACTTTAATGTCCTATTTCATATCCTTTCTAACATTCAGCTAGACTGAATATACGAAATTATGTAGGAAGGGTATTTATAGAGGTAGGAGGGATTGATTATCTTATATGAGTAGAATTCTTGTTATGATATAACTCTATCTGAAATAAGAAACATCATGCAGTCAGCGACCACAACAGTTAAGATTTTTTATGACGGTTAGGACTCTTGTTTTATCTCGAGGAAATTTGATCGAATCTCGTATTTATCAGAGTTTCTCATTTATAGACGAAGATGTCTTCATATTCCTTAGTCGCGTTAGAGCTCGGACTTCCCGACTACATTAGTGGGCTCGAACCTCTAGTATACAGTGGGGAGATCGACCCTATTAGAGATTTATAGGCCCGGACATATGAGTTCGGACTTTTGGGCTCGGCCTGATCTTATTGGGCTGGAGCCAATTTTAGGATGGACTTGGATCCTAGCAATTTCAGGAGCATCAAGTTTATATTGTCTTAGTCTATTAATAGTAATTTTTTATCTGAGTGTTGACGTGATACAAAAAATATTGACAGGCCACTGGAAAAATATTGATGTAGCAACGGACATTGTTGACTGTAGATGTGTTTTGATGAAAAAAAAGTGACTAAATTTAAAAAATAATGCAAGTCTCAATAATAAGTATGTGTTTATGTTAATGATTAAAAATTTAATGCTGCTTAATTATAATGACTTTATAATCAATTAAAGCGAGGAATGAGATAGAATGAGGAATGTAATATTAAAAAATCGACCTGCGAAAGTATAATCACAATTAAAAGGAAATCAAAAAATAAATAAATAAAAGAAATGAGAAAATCCCGCTTAAATATTTAATGTGGTCAACAGATGACGTGTCAAGTTTGACCTCTTCATTTTCCAGATCTGTAAAATCGCCAGACCCATTTATTTACCCTCTCTCTGCACACAATTTATGTTTGAAGGATCCTTCGTTCCCCCCGCCCCCTTTCTCCGTTTTTTTTCAAATTCATGTTCGCGATTTGGAAGGACATCGAGTTCACGTATGTATTTCTTTTGGTTACTCTGGTTTTGTATCGATTTATTATTTTCGGTGTGTTCTTGTGTTTATGAATTTAGTGTTTGATTGAATTTATGCGTGCTTTTGTGGGGAAAAAATTGGTCTTTGTGTTGAAAGTATTAGCTTTTTGATGCCGTTGAGTTGTTGGGTTTTTACTGAATCATATTTGTGTTCGATTTCGTGCGTTCTCAATGTCATGGAAGTGAAGAATTTTGGTGACGGGTTTAGTGTGAGAAAGATTTGTTGAAAATTGTACGTTATTCGATACCTGTTTTTCGGATTGATTGTATTTGGAGGCTTTCCTTTAAGAATTGGCAATGGATGATCTTGAGATTTAGCCTTTTGTGTATATAAACTTCAATTTGATTGCTCGGTTGGCTTCATTTTTCTTCAATTTTGGGGCTTGAAATTGATGATACTGGATTGCCTTGACCTATATGTTGATCGGTTTAATTTGTTTTACAGTTTGTACGCTTCAATTTTGAAATGTTGAGGGAAGAAGAGAAGGATCCAGCATCAGTCGGAAGTTGGAAGTCATTCTCAAGGTCAGCTTCATGGACTGAACGCCCTCCAAGAAAGTCACATTCTAAGCAGCTATTGAACAGCAAAGCACGGGCATGTTTGCCACCACTTAAGCCTCTTTCTATCATCAGACCGACTGTCGAGAATTGGCCCAAAGCTGGGTCAGATGATATTGGCATATGGCCAAATCCTCCTCCAACTCCTGGTTCAATGACACCCTGTGGAAATTTAACTTCAGAACAACCGCCTCGAGAGTTTGATTTTCAAAGAGAGAAGCTAGCCTTTTTTGATAAGGAATGCTCAAGGATATTAGACCATGTATATTTGGGAAGTGACGCGGTTGCAAAGGATCGCGAAATTCTCCGCCAGAATGGGATCACCCATGTGCTGAACTGTGTGGGTTTTGTTTGCCCGGAATATTTTAAGAGTGAACTAGTGTATAAGACACTTTGGCTGCAGGACTGCCCTTCTGAGGATATTACGAGTATTCTCTATGATGTGTTCGATTATTTTGAAGACGTTCGAGAACAAGGGAAGCATGTCCTAGTCCACTGTTGTCAGGGAGTATCTCGATCAACCTCATTGGTTATTGCATATCTTATGTGGAAAGAGGGCAAAAGCTTTGATGATGCATACCAGCTCGTCAAAAAAGCCAGAGGAGTTACAGATCCGAATGTGGGATTTGCTTGCCAACTTCTGCAGTGCCAGAAACGTGTGCATGCCCTTCCCGCAAGTCCTATGTCTCTGATTAGGATGTATCGAATGGCGCCTCACTCGTCATATGACCCGCTTCACCTTGTACCAAAAATGTTGTGTGACCCGGGTGAATGGAGTCTTGATTCTCGGGGCGCATTCATCATTCTCATTCCTTCTGCTTTATATGTCTGGAGCGGGAAGCATTGCTCCCAAATGATGTCAGATAATGCGATGGCAGCAACAGCTCAGTTTATTCGTTATGAAATGGCCAAGGGTCCGGTTATAAATGTCAGAGAAGGTGAAGAGTCTTGTGAATTTTGGGATGCATTCAACTACGGAAAGGGTTTAACAGGGGGCCATTTTGTAAAGTCTGAGGAACAAAACAGGTCGGAGTCTGACATGGTGGCGGAAACTGCTCCTCCATGTCTCAATCAAAGGAAGTGTTCCGAGTATGATTTAGACTTCGAAATATTTCACCGTGCGCTTGGTGGCGGTGTTGTACCACCTTTCCCATTATCAGAAGCAGGGTCAGAGACACGTCTTCCGGCAAGAGAGAATGATTGGAACAGATTGAGGAGAAAGCTACCAGCAATATAGGCAAGGAATTGATCACATCTTCAAAATTGAATCCTAGTACCTTAAAAACATGCAATGCACCGGATTCCATTCATATCTGTAAAAAAATTGATGGCTTTGTGCCTCCCACCGACATTTCATCGTCTTTGAATAGCCAATGCTATTCACCAGAATCATTCGCTTCCTGTGTAGCTAGCAGCAGCTGAGAAAGTAATCGCAAAGATATGAGACCTCTCTATTATCCCTCAACGTCACGCTAACCGTCATCCAATAAACTGAATTCCAGTTCAACATCGCTGTCAACCTCTGATATTTCGGGCTCATTCAACTTCTCCCCCCATCATCCAACTGTTCTGACTCATCGTCTGTATCTGCTCAGTAATCTCCCTATGCACCTGAACCCCGAGATACCAATCCTTGTAAGAATGGTCCTATGGAGGAAAGTGTTGCCTCTGCAGATGGGAGTACCGGTTTAGATTACAATGTGATTTCGCCTTATAGCAAGATGATACGACTGACTGACTGACTGACAAAATAGCTTGAGCAGTTAACTAGCTTAGTGTCCCCCAGTAGCCTTGTTTGCATAGAAATGGAGATGCATTTTGGCATCCTTGAATCTGTATCTGTTAGTTTACTTCATATATTTGTGCCCATGATAAGTTCTAGCTCAAAATTGGTGTTTTTTTAATAAAAAAATTAATGTATAGTTAGCTATAACGTTCCCAGCTCTAATCTGAATGGCATGTTCTTCCGTTGTGCTCAGGGATGATCCAAGAAATTCAGCAAGAGAGCCGAGCACCCTTTGGCCATCGGACCGCCCTCGCCCATCAAGGGGCGATCATCCCCTCAGCGAAGAAAATTACAATGTTATTGTTAGTTTTTCTAATATTTAAATATAGGCTTTTCAATAATTATAAATTTGCAATTTCTTGCCTCATTGTGCCTTCCCAGTTTGAAATCTTGGTCCGGTCAGTGCCCACGATTGCTCCGATTGCTCCAATGAAAAAACAATCTAACGGGATTTCATAAAATGATTCAGATTTGAGGATTTACGAAAAATTTATCATAATAATGTCCATGTTTATTTTGAATTAAATTCACGACTTGTAATCTCGGAGACTTGTACTGTGTTTGCTGCGCAGTCAATTGTGTAAAGAACCAGCATGATCGAGAAACTCTTTTGCCTGAACGTTCTTACTTTTTCTTTTCTTGGTTTTATAATTTACGTTTTTTTTTTCGTTTTCTTCATCTTGGAATTCTCAAAAAGAAGTTTCGACTGTTGACTTCAAATTTTCTGAAACAATTACTAAATGTCAAACACGTGTCTTAACTATAATTCCTGTGGAAACTGCTCTTGTCATTACATGGGAAACGAAAACGGAGAAAGAAGAATCAGTTTAAAAGAAGAATTAGAGTCTTTAAGGGATCCCTGAGTACTGATCAGTTGGGACTGAACTCAGTTCGCAAAAGTAGTATGAATAGAATAGTAAGAGGGTAGAAGCAAAAAAATTTCACTACTGATCCGATAATGTTAATCACAAATATTACTAATTTTAAAAAAAACACAAAAATCTAAATAAAAATTGAATTTTTGGAGCAAGGGGGAAAATTGGGAGGTGAAGAAGATGTATTTTCGCTTTCTTTGAGAAACAATTTTATAAATCGAACTCCTCAAATCCCACAAATATATTTCAAAAAATGAGTTGAACAAAATCTACACAAATATATTTCAGAAAATGGGTCGGACCAAATCTTGAGCTAATTAAAAGATTTAGCATGGACTAGGTACAATTTTTAAGTTGGTTTTGGAAGGATACATATGCAGCAGCAACTTAGTTGGCACTTGATTGAACATCTTGGTAACATTTCAAGTCTACTATCATAACAGTTATATCATCCAAACTCCCTCTTGTCACAGCTAGGTTTACAAGCTCCTTGCAAGCAGTCAGAAGCGCTGTACAAGTTGGTTTTTTCTCAACCAAGTCTACATTCTCATTGTGTGGAAATGGATTCTTCTTTATCTGAGCGCTTGATATTCTTCGAATCTTTGATAGAGGGCTTCGATTTTCACCATGATCATCAACTTTTTTCTGGTGGACCGAAGAAGTTTCATTTTTATGGCGGGTATGGTGTAACATCCTCTTCGTTTTAACCAATGAAACTCTTGGTGATCTTGTCACAGCAATGGGACTCGTGCAAGGACAAAAACTATCCCTAATCTCTGGTGCGGATCTCACAACTTGTTTAGTACTAGAAGAGCATAACTTTGTCACGACGTCTACTGCTTCTTGATTCGTGACCTGTTATTCATTACATCTGACTAATCAACTCGTGAAAATCTAAATTTGAATTGTCCAAACTTGGTACGTTCGATCAAAGTGTGCTTACCTCTTCCCAAAGCCCATCAGAAGCTAAAATCAGAAAATCCATATCTGGTTTTAAGTGCAAAATCTTTGTATCAGGCTCAGAGATCACCCAGTCTTTCAGATGGGCATCTCCAATACTTCTTGAAACTGCGAGTGTTCCATGAACTCTCCAAGCTCCACGATGGAACTCCACGTATCCACCCTGCGTCAAGATTCAAGAAAATGGTCGTCAGACAAGTTAAAACTAAACAAATCTACATCCAACTGATCCTTGAGTTTTCTTTTTGTTTGCCTTGCCTTAGCCTCTATTCTCCGTTGTTCATCCTCACGAGTAGGGCAATGATCGGTTGTTAGGCCTTGGGCTATTCCACTCCTACTCAAAACTGCTCTGCAGTCTCCCAAGTTCGAAACTAACAACTCCTGTCCTTGAATCAATGCAGTTACACAACATGCACCGCTACTGAATCCCTGCGAATTTGGCACCTAGTCGTTAAATTTCTTTGTTGTTATCCAAAAGAAATGAATGAACTCTGACTAAAGCGCTGTTTGCTTTTCAAGGACTTTTTCCAGTAAACTTCGGGGAACAAAACATTGTAATTGCCATCAAAAGTTGTCATGTTGAAAAAGTCTTCATTTTTCTATTCCTTGCGTAAACAGTCAAATCCTTCTAACAAGATTGCAATTACCAAGTATAATGAGAACATAAAATTCAGGACATCTTGCTAAAAAATATTCAGTCTGACGTAAAAAAATCAAATATGTAAGATGTTACCTGCTTCAGAAATTTTTCATCTGTTTTCAAGTACCCATCTTTGATGGCTTCTTCTCTTGCTTCACTTTCAGAAGCATTCTCCAACATTTCAAATATTCTCAAATGCAAATTCTCTGCCACAAACTCTGCAGCCTTGCTTCCTCCATGCCCATCATACACTCCAAAAAATTCCTGCAGCTCTCACTTATCATAAGTTCTTCCAAAGCATACATCTAAAAAAAAGTAAATGAATCAACTACCCAAACCAGTCGTCGATCGGGCAAGAAAACTAATTCCACAGTTTATATTTAATTCTTGTATAACTCAGTTTCACCTAAAAAACACTCATTCAGGTTGGTCCACATGAATCGGTCGGATAAACAGAAAAACATTAACAACATATGCCAGTCAGGTAAAAACAATAAAATACAAGCAAGATCTCATTTTGTCACTACCTTTTTAATCCCGTCCTTTGAAGAAAGAATCTTGTGGGCATCTTCCATGAACTTTTTTTTGCCCTTCAAAGAATAAACACCAACCCCATAATCACAGAAACCTTGATCACCGCCAACGCCTTCCTCTTTAGGCTCACATTTCTTGAATATATCAGTAGGGATTTCTTTTAAAACATTTGGGATCTCAATCTTGGGGGGTCTCTTTCTCTTCAAAGAACAGGAAATCAATCCATCTGAGTTTAGCCCACATATTTTTGCTCTTTCTTTACTTGAAGTAAAAGAAGTATTCATTGCATCCATAGATACTTCACTGGTTTCAGTGCTTGGTACCATCATAGTAATGTTGCAAGAGAATGAAGATGATTTGATATATGATGAATACTTTATTTGCTTTTCCTGAGAGGATTAATTATATACACATATATATATAACGGCTACAACATTTGGTTGGGTCAAAGACAATATATAATAAATTCACGGCAGGTTATTTTATTGGGTCAAAAGTTGCTGTTTGAAACATTGAATTCTTGTTTCCGGAGCCGTTGGGAATTAAGGAGAAAGCTTGAACTGTTATATTGGTTATTATACATTATGGCAACGGTGGCTGGCTCCAGCTATATCACGGGATTGGGAAAAGCAATCCTTTTTAAAATAATGAACTTTTTTTTAAAAAAATATAAAAATTGATGAATCCATTTTGTAAGAATTATATAAGTGGACCAATTTTTTTGTTGAGATGGATAAGCCTGAAAAGAAGAAGAAATCTGATTAAATTAATTAAAGACATTTCATTATATTAGATATGTGAATATATAAATTTTTTTGCCAAAAAAAAAAAAAAAGAAACTTTATAGTGTAAAAGAATGGTAATAGACCCTCGACTTATTCAAATATCAGAGTCGTAGTTGCTTTGAATAAAATAAAAAGGAAACCAGTCTCAGAATTGATTTTGTCATAATAAAATTTTAAAAAATAATTAAATTTAAAATACTTTTTGTAGGATCGAGCGCTTGTCGCTTTACCAAAAACTATAGCTGGTGGTAATGATGCAAATCAAATCTTTTTAAACCGCACAGCAACTCAAGCACCACTGTTCGATCGCTCTACCAGGCAGGGATAATTAATGCACCCAACAATCTCTCGCCCAAAAATTGCAACGTTGTACCAAAAGCTATATCTGGTGGTAATGATGCAACTCAAATCTTTTTAACCCGCACAGCAACTCAAGCACCACGGTTCGATCGCTCTACCAGGAAGGGACAATTTTTGCACCCAACAATCTCTCTCCCAATAATTGCAATCTTTGCAATCAATGAGAATCGAACCCGTGATCTTGACTATGATACCAATTGTAGGACCAATCGCTTGCCGCTTTACCAAAAACTATAGCCGGTGGTAATGGTGCAACTCAAATCTTTTTAAACCGTCCAGCAACTCAAGCACCACGGTTCGATCGATCTACCAAAAAAGAACAATTATTGCACCCAACATTCTTTAAAATGGCTACCTCATAAATCAATTCCCAACGTAAAAGGGTTTTTTTTTATTGGGGACAAAATTCAAGCTACAAGATAATAATTAATTAAGCATATCTATACAGATTATTTGGAAAGTTTCAAATATAGTTTGGGTCACCAGTTTACCAGATCTTTAATTAGGCCCATGCCCAAGTTAGTATTTCCAAAACTGGTGACAAATCCTTCTTTGGAAGGAGGAGTTATTTTTCTCTTACCTCTTCAAACTTTCGAATTTTGGTAATTGTTGGCTTGAACATCGTACGTTTACGTTAAGACTTTGTTCATAACGTAGGTAACACGATTCATTATGTTTTCTAGGTTTATATGAACGACAGTTGTGTATCCAAATTCAACTATTTAGCGTTCGTCTGAATCTTCGTACTTCAAAAAGTTATTTTATCTGACTACGTCAAACGAAAACCAAAATTATTATAAACTAAACTATTTGTTGCTTTTGTTTCATCTTAATATATGTATTTTTCTATTTTTTGTTAGATCAGGTGATGTTATTCTATTCTTATTTTATAATTTATCACATGTCTTGAAACTTTGAGAAGAAATCTTGTTGCCTTTTTTAATATTGGTTTCTTGAGTGATAGAACAGAAGAGATTTCATGTTAGTCCAACCTCTCTATTATAATTTATATTTATTAATGGCAGATAATACACAAAATAAAATTATTAATCAGATTTATACTAACTCCAATGACACTTTTGGCCCTCAATCGATCCCCTCCAAAATTTAAGATCAACACTGCCATGCAAATTAAAGCACCCCCTTTTACTATCTCTATCGGGTAGTGATAGGTTGACTTCTTGAGGACTCGCCATCGCGATTTTGTTTTCGTTCTTATTTTTATTTATTTATTTATTCCATTTATTTTTATTTTTATTTTATATAATTTAAAAAATTTATTTTTCAAAATAAACATAAATTAATATTTTGTTTTTATCTACACAACATAATTACAAATCAAATAATATCTTTATATCATAGAAAGTATGTTGTTAATAATTTCTTAATTGTGAGATACGATTTGTTTTAGAGTAATGGTATTGGCAGTATTTCGCACTCCATTTAATGTGTATAATTCGTCCACAAGTGGAGTACAAATAACAACACATTTTTATTTTATATCGAACTATAATGATATTTTGGTAAATTAGTACTTTTTACATCCCAAAAAATTGGTTAATATTTTGTATATTCATTCCAAAACTAGGGATAAAATATACATTTTAAGATCAAAATAAATTTATTTTTGTTATTGAATATTTTATTTAATATATGATAAAATATCATTAGAAAATATTAAAATTTTAGGTTGCGCTTAAGAAGATGGATTTGAAATCCATGAATTTAGATTATAGTTATATCGTTTAAAATAAAACAATAGATCAAATCTTAAATCAACATCATACATATTGCATATAGCACAAAGTAGAATAATATATTTCAAATTATAATTGGGTTAACGTGAAATTCATCATAATTAAAATGAAATATTTTAAAAAAACAGCAATTCAAAAGCAACATCAGTTATATATTGTTTCGAGTTAAAAGAAAATTTGTTTCAACTTTTGACCATTAAAATACAAAACAAATTGCCAAAAAAAAAAAAAAAAATCCTTTAATTGAAGGCAACTTTGTACGTACCGTGCCCATAATTTCGTCACGAGGATGATATGAAATAAATGAAAAATACAAGGACTATTTGAAAAGAATATCAAATGTGTGGGGGACTAAAAAGAAAATTACCCCATTAAAAAACATCTCGAACATTCCATTCCTCCTCCCATTCGCCGCAAAAACTCAATCCCATCTCTCCTGCCGCGCATGGACAAAGTTAGCTTCTACCGGGCATTCCACGTGGCGCTCGCCGTGGTCTGCCTTCTTCTTCACAAGCCGATCTCCGTTTCTGTCAAGATGGCGGAATACTACGAAGATCAGCATCCTGAAGGAATTCGCTATTCGAAACTGCTGGTGGTTCTCCAGATCTTCATCTTGGTGCAATCTGGTTTCGCGCTTGAGGAGGTGCTTCGTAATTTTTCCTCATCACAGAGGGAGCGTGAGGAGATTCCTGATCCGGAGCTGCGCCTGCTGTTGAAGCATTTCTTGAGTAAGTTTTTTCAGAGGACTATGAGTATGCTTATTGGGGCGTGCAGCTACCTGTTCTACGTAGAAATGTTGGGCAAGGATAAAGATGGAGTGGTCAAAGGTGGAATATTACCCTTTTTGGTCGTTTTCATTGCTCTAACCATATACCAAATCGTTTCTTTGAGACATAAGTACTCGAGTTAGATCCAGGTTTCGTTAATTCCACTAACTTCTTCTTTTTTTCATTCACTGAGTTGTTTTTGTTTTAGTACGTAGGAATGGTGATACTCTAGCTAGTTTCAAATTTCAATCAAATGCATAGTAATTGTTCGAATGCGATTGGGGGGGTGGTTACTGTTTGATCTTGAAACTTTGAGAAGAAATCTCGTATCAGTTTTGTTATCTTTTTTGAAATATTGGTTAATTTGTTGAATCATAGAACAGAAAAAGATTTCTTGTTGAGTTTGAGCTTGAGTTTGTTTTGGTTTCTTGAAAATGAAAACTACTGTTCTTGGATTGATCAGTTTTCTAAATTGAAATTCTACTAAATCAAATCGAAATACATGCATGATTTTGTTTTAATATAAACACTAGTTTAAATAAATAATTGATTCATATTATTTTTCCCCTTCGAATATGCTTCCTTTATTGTAAATTAAAATTGGGCACAATTGTTTTTTCAAATAATAATAATTAATATTTTCATATAAAAATAGATAAAATCCCGCAGCATTTATCTTGCACCGCTGGGGACAAGTTTCGTGGATATGATAATCCACAAAATGATTACACATATAATTAATTAAAGTATCAAAATTTCGAATGAAATACACTATATTTATCTACTACGATATATAGTTAGTTTAACTGATAAAATAACTACGTACTTAAAAAGAACTTTTTTAAATAATCATCATAACTAATTATAAATAATTTATAAAAAAAATCATCCGTAAATTATTTTAATTTACATATAAATTGTTATAATTTATATGCTCATATAACCGTAGTTTAAATAATAATAATAATAATAATAATTGTACGAACCGAATTAAGCAAGCCATGAGATATTTTATTTCATATGCATAGAAATTAAATAATTAATCAGAATTAATAGTGGAGCAGATAAAAGTTGAAGTAACAGACTGAGTGACAATCATCGCAAGGGTTTGGACTATATTATATATATGTTTTAGACTCGCCCATAATCATCGCAAGGGTTTGGACTATATTATATATACTTACTATGGTACACAACTTTTCTTTTTCACTCATCACATGTGGATTGGTGGATTTTTCATAGTTGGTGCTGCTGCGCATGCAGTCATTTTTACGGTAAGAGACTATGATCTAACCACTCGATACAACAATCTATTAGATCGCTCCGATGGCCCGACGAGTCATCTACTTAAAAAAGACCCTTCCTGCCGTGCGCTCTTCCTTAAATTATTCGATCATGCAATACTTGTTGAATACAAAGAAAAAAATGCATTTCCCTACTCTCGATGTACTGCTTATTCACCTTCCTGGGATCATAGCTTTGCTTCATTGCTCTAAAAATAAGCTTTGAATTGAATGAATGAATTTATAGAAATTGCTTAATGGGAGACCGGGCTTCGTGCTCATTGGAAGTCCAATTAAATGTTTATTCCTTTCCCGTCGGAAGCAAAACCAAACAATGTCCGCCTTCTTGTACTTTTGTTTATCTATCGATAATAAGAAACTCGATAGATTGAATCAAGTCTTTCTTGTTGATCATATCCTTCTCAGAATCTCCATCTTATAGAGACATCTCTAGCCACCCACGCTATGAGAGCTATTGCACGCAACAATGGTGAAGCTAAATAAATGGGGGGACAGGCCCTATCAAAATGGTATCCTTGAGTGCCTCTAGGGTTGTGTAGATCATTAACTTGCTTGTAACTTGATTTTTATAACCACCCAGTTCCCGCAAAAGTTAGCCCTTGAAATGTAGATTTTTTTTTAAAATAACAAAAATTCAAAATTCGTGTGAATGGGGGAGTTTTACATCCAATATGATGAAAATTTTGAGGCTCAAATTCGTCCGAAATAGATATGTTCGAACTCGAGCTTGATTTGAAACTCGAAAAATTTAATTTTTTAATTTCAAGTTCAGTTCGCATTATGGCTCAACTTCGAGTTCAACTCGAAAGATTCGAATATGTTCACGAGCTATTTGAAATATTGTTAAAAAATAAATATACGAAATGCCTTAAATCTATTTATTTAATATATATTTATAAAAATCAAGAAATGTGAACTATTAAATAATTTAATTTAGGCTCGAATTGGACTAGAAAATTTTTTTTAACATATTCAAGTTTGACCCAAATTCGAAAATTCAAACACAAATCAAATGTTTTTCGATTTTATTTGAAATAGTGTGAACCAACTCAATTCTTTTATAACCTAGTCTATGGTTCGTTTTACACTATATATATTAAAATTTCAAGTAACATGACTATATATGATATATATGGGCGAGTCTAGATAAAAGGGCATGGAATACATATGGTGAGCTACAACAGTGGTTGAAGAGCCTAACATGGTTTCGACATGTACTACAAAAGAAAGAGAAAATCCACTTCAGATAACCACGCTTCTGCTAGGCAGCATGTGGAATGGCCTCGTCGGACCTTTTTTTTTTGATATATAATCCAAGTCAAGAGTAGAGTTACGGGAACAGCCGGTATGATCCGAATGCTAGATGTGATTATTATGCTTGGGCAATATAATCGTCTTTCTTTTGATTCTGCTGGAATGTCTTCCTCAAACATGTTTCCATGAAGATCCAAATAAATCAAGTATAACAAATTACCTAAAGATTCTGGCGATTACAAGGTCAAGAAAAAGGATTCCACTCAACTCTCCATATTGATGGAGCTTGGATTCTCTATGTAATGTATAGTTAGCTTTAATGATAGCTTCACGGGTTGATGTAACACTACAACAAAAATCATATTTAACAACACATCAAAGACAACGGTCTTAACAAAAACCGTTGTCTTTTTACTTTTAACAACGGTTTTAACAAAAACCGTTGTCGTAGCCTAAAAAAATCCGCTCAAAGACAACAGTTTCTTTAAAACCGTTGTTTTTGATATATCTACGACAACGGTTTTTAAAAACCGTTGTCTATGAGCGTTTTTTTTTTTGGACTACGACAGCAGTTTTTAAACTGTTGTCGTATAAGCGTTTTTCTTCAAGCTACGACAACGGTTTGTAAAAAACTGTTGTCTTTCAACTGGTTTTTCTACAAATTTTGTTGTCAATATTAGATTTCGCGACGACCTAAGTAAAATCTGTCGCTAAATTTAGCGACGGTTATACTATACCGTCGCTAATGTAAATATTGCGACGGTTTATGTATACCCGTCGCTAAAATTTGCGACGGTTTTAAGTAAAACTGTCGCCGATGTAGATATAGCGACGGTTTTCCAAAAACGGTCGCTAACTTTAGCGACGGTTTTTGTATAACCGTCGCTACATTTAGGTACGGTTTTATTAAACCGTCGCCGATCTATAATTAGCGACGGTTTATATTTAAACGTCGCTAAATAAAGCGACAGTTCTTATAAAAGCGTCGCTAATTTTAAATCGGCGACAGTTGAAAAAATAACTGTCGCTAATTGCGACGGTTTAATCAAAACCGTCGCAAACTGTCTATAAATATCCCAACCCTCAGTCCATTTTCTACCATACCACTTCACAACACTTAAAATTTTTCTCACTTACACAATTTCCATTTCGTTTTTCTCTTTAAAGATTAATAAATTTTTACCACTTCACAACATTTAAAATTTTTCTCCCTTACACAATTTTAATTTCGTTTTTTTTAAAGTTTAATAAATTTTTAAAATCAAGAATATAATATTTTCGACTGAAATTTTTTTTTATTTTACTGACAAAAATAGCGACGGAAAGTATAAAAGACCGTCGCTAATATTAGCGACGAAATTTAATTAACACCGTCGCTAAATTTAGCGACGGTGTATAAAACCGTCGCTATTTAGCGACTATTTTTATTACGACCGCCGCTAATTTTAGCGACGGATAAGTATGATTTCCGTCGCAAATTTATTTGCGACGGTTGTTTAAAAACCGTCGCAAATTGTAACTACAACGACACTCCAGAATCGTTGTCTTTTAGCGAATTCTTTAACCACATGACCTTTAACAACGGTTTTGTATACCTACGACAACGGTTTTTCACCGTCATCTTTAGACGTCTACGACAACGGTTTTTCACCGTTGTCTTTGAGCACACCCTTTAACCACAGAGCTTCTAACAACGGTTTTAAAAGACCTACAACAACGGGGAAAAACCGTTGTCGTAGGCCTTTTTTCTTGTAGTGTAAGTAGAAAAAAGCTAATTCGCAATAGAGTTTTAAGCTAATAAATGTCTTTGGAACTTAATCCCACAAAATATTATAGTTAAATTTGTTAATATACCATTAAATGTAAAAAAACAAATATTAACATATAATTTTTTTCTTTTATTTTCATCTTAATTTATATATTTTATTTCCAATTTTCTGAAACATATCGTGTTTCGTTCCTTTTTTTTTGTTCAATATATTTTTAAAATTTATATTATAACTTAAAAAAGTTATTTATTGAAAATAAAAATACAAAAATTAATATTAAGTGTTTATCTATGTAACATAATTAGAAATAAAATAATATCTTTATATTATAGAAATTATGTTGTTAAAAATTTCTTAATTGTGATATTCTTTTTATTTCTTTTTATGGAACTATAATAATATTTTGGTGAATTACAATTTTTTACATCCCAATATGTAATATATTTTCGTGAGAAAAATGGACCCATATTTATTATATCCATACTGAAAATTGAGATTAAATATAAATATTTTAAAATCAGGAAAAAATATTTTATTTATATATGATAAAATATTATGAAAAAATTTTTAAAAACTGAATTTTGAAGTATTGTGTTTGGAGTTTAAAGGAAATTTGTTTTAATTTAATTGTTTACCATATCCTTTAATTGGAGGAAACTTGTACGTATGCCCATAATTTCGTCACGAGGATGAGATTAAATAAATAAAAAGAACATGGACTAACTTGAAAATAGTAGAAAACTTTTGGGGACAATTAATAATATTTACCCCTTTAAATTAAACTAAACAGTCTCCAACATTCCATTCTTTTCTCCCGTTCGCCGCAAAACCTCAAACTCTCAGGCCGCGCATGGGCAAAGTTAGCTTCTACCGGGCATTCCACGTGGCGGTCGCCGTGGTATGCTTTCTTCTTCACTGGATGATCTGGGTTGCTCAAGAGACGGCAGAATACTACGAAGATCAACACTCCGCAGGAGTTCGCTACTCGAAATTTCTGGTTTTACTCCGGATCCTCATCGCCATGCAATCTGCTTTCGCCCTGGAGGCGTTTCTTCCTACTTTCTGGTCACGTAGGGAGCGTGATCAGATTCCTGATCCGCAGCTGCGCCTGCTGTTAAAGCATTTCTTGAGTAAGTATTCTGAGAGGAATGTGAGGATGATTAGTATGACGTGCAGCTACATGTTCATCCTAGAATGGTTTGGCAAGGATACAGATGGAGTTATCAAAGGCGGAATTCCCTTTTTGGTCGTTTTCATCGCAGTGACCATATACCGAATCGTTTCTCTGGTTCGTCATCTTCGAGACTTAAATGTCCACGAGTAAGATTCAAGTTTCGTTCCACTTATAACTTTTTTTTTGTTTTAGTACGTACGTACGTAGGAATGGCGATAGTACTCTAGCTACTTTCGTTTCAAATGCATGGTTACTGTTTGCTTGATCTTGAAACTTTGAGAAGAAATCTTGTTGAATATTGGATATAAAGATCGAACAGAAATGCATGATTCTGTTATTTTGGTTCTGATTCCGTTTGAGTTGTTTTGGTTTCTTGAAACTGCTCTTGGATTAGTAATTTTTCTAAATCAAATCCAAATAAACAAATCATTGAATCTCTTCACATAAAAATAGATACCAAAGTCTCTTGGGATCAAAAAACTTTAAGAAACAGACTTGAGTATATATAGAGACAATCATCGCAATGCAAACCAATAGTAACTCCAATTACAATTTTGCCCTTCGAAAATTTTTTGAGTGAAACGGAAATGGAAATACATTTTTTTCAATATTTCATATGTTTTCGTGAGAAACAGCGACCACTGTTTTATTTATCCATACCCAAACTTGGGATAAAATATAAATATATTGTTGAGTTAAGAATAAAATATTTTCCTTATTATATATTTTATTTATATATGATATTATTGTGATAAAATTTTATGTTGATATAGAGAAATATTGCATGTATAGTTGAAAGAAAAGTGTTTTAAATTAATTTTTGAACCATTAAATATTAAAAAAAAGTTTGCAAAAAACGAAGGAAACTTGTACGTACCGTGATCATAATTTCGTGACCACTACCAGCATGAGATTAAATAAAAGTAAAAAAATACAGGGACTAATTTGAAAACAATACCAAATGTTGGGGGATCTTCCGCTCCATCGTAATGACTCAAGTTCGAATCTTTCTATCTTCTAATCGATCCGTGCACGTATAATCTCAAAGAAATTCTTGAAGTGGAGCTAAACTGTTAATAAAAACAAATGAAAAATTGCAGCCAATTGAATAGAGAGAGAATTGGATCAAAATATTTTGCACAATTGTCCAATTGAAATGAGCTTGATTTTGTGATAGTTTCGGTGGAGTCCAACTCGATTATTAATTTAGATCAAACATGATTTTTTTTTAAAAAAAAATTGAATTTAAATGAAAAATAGCATAATCATAGAACAACGACAGTTGTGTCAATTTTCTAAATATTTAAAAGAGTGGGGTTTTAATGAGATGATCTCACGCGAGACAAATCGACATAATCTATACTTTGGTGTGCTCATTATATCTATATTATGGCGATTATTTTACCCAATGACTTTCCAAAAAAATAATTGCACATTAAATTAACCAAAATATCAATTTTTTTAAATTACCCTACGTACATCTACTTATACTAAATTATTTTTAACTGCTGATTATACACAAAATAAATACATTCTAAAAAAGTTGAAACAATTTATGTTGGATATATCTTATTAATCTATATATATGTAATTATTTTTAATTTTAATATAATTTTTTTGTTTAGTTTTAAATAATAATATAATATAATTGTACGGCCCAGAAGTCGAATGGGGGTTTTTATTTAATTAATGGGAGATAGGTAGGATAAAACTGGAAGAAGCGGAGTGAGTGATAAGGTAGCCAGCAATTGAGCCCTGGTGTGTCGGACGGATTAACATGAAGCGGATCGAGAACATCGATTACAGAAGACGCCATTCCAGTTGAAGCTGATTGTAGTACACTCGATTCGAAGAAGATACAGATCCTTTAAGCAACGAGGATCGAGTAATGAAAAAAAAACAAATCTAAAGGAAAAGCTCTGATACCATGTTGAAATCAAAAAATGGAGAGGGAAAAACAGTAGAACAATTGCTCCAGAATTTCAATATGAAAGAAAAATGTTGTTCTAACTACTAACCGACAACTACCCTCTTATATACAAAGCTAAAGTGCTATATCAGAAAAACACGTTTTTACAAAATAATTAATCTCTTTTAACACAAACCAATAAGTAGATAAAATAATACATAAATATGATAAATTTAAGTCTGATGCATTAATTCTCATATTTATAAAAACATAAAAATCTCAAAATTACAATCTTTATTTGTTTTTGCAACTAGACCACATTAAAAAATACTAAATATTTGTCAAATCATTGTATGTATTTTTATTTTAAAATAATAAATTAGGTTTATAATTTAGATGTTTATTTTTAAATTTTAATTATGATTAAGGCCCAGTCCGGATTTCCAGCGCCTTTGTGTGGAGCAGCTCGATCTCTTTCGGCGCATCTTTAATCCCGATGCTGTTCTATCGGTATGGTGGATAATTATAATTATTAATTAAAAGTACCACGAGATCATGGTCTTGTTGAAGTCACTTTGATGAATTTGACATGCAATCACCGAGGAATACTCATTTTAACAAAACTCTGTATTGGTAATCTTAGGAGCTTTTGTGAAGTTGGATGGCAGTTATGCTGTAAAGTACTTTTGTTTTCTGGTTATTTTCGTGATCTTACACAAAATATATCAATGTCTCAATTCTCATTTCAGTTTTGCAATTATAGAAACTTCGCGTATCCAAACAAAATAAGTAATTTTTTTTGGTATTTGTAATGAAAGAGTCTTGATTGGTGAGAACTTGGAACATAGCTCTATGGTTGCTCTTACTTATTGAAATAAAAGCAAACTAGCACTTTTATTTGATTTTTTCTGGTTAACAAGTGCCTAGTGAAGATGGATGTAGTTAGATATTTGTTTGGAACATAGAAGAACATCTAAAGTTAAATGTTCTTAAATTTTTTATTGCTGGTAGCGAACATTATTTTTTGTTGTGATGGGTTGCAATTTGGAAAATTCTATTTTGCTATGAGAAACCTTTGGTATGCAAAGTCTTCTGGTGATGTTGGCCAAACAGTATAAAAGAAGAAGCATTAAATAGATGTATAGAACAATAGAAGTGGGCAAGTATTTATTTATTTTTGCCAGTATTTTGGAAAAAAAGGAAAAAATATAACATTAGTTACGATTCAGTTGGCACTATGATGAAATGTTAATACTTGAGTGGTGCTACAAAGTAGAGTTCTGATACCAAGTAACTTAACTGTAGGTCTATGTCAGGCCGGGTTTTTTTTATAAATAATTTTTTTAAAAAAATTATTTCAAAAATAATTCAAAAAATTTTTTTTGCATGAATACTGTGATCCGTGCTTACGCGAAGCACGGATACTAGTCCACGTGAGCATTATCCGTGCTTCGTAAGCACGGACGCTCCACGTGGACGAGAATCCGTGCTTACGAAGCACGGATGCTCCACGTGGACAAGCATCCTGCTTCGCTCCATGTGGAGCTGCCCACTCCTCCCACACCTTATCTCTTTCACTCTCATCTCCTTCTTTCTCCTTCCCTTATACTCTTTCACTCAATATTTCTCTCTGTAGGATTCCAAAATTCTCCCTCTTTCTTACCTTAGAACGAAGTTTAGAAGATCGAAACTTATTTCAGAATGACAGATAATCGAGGTCCAGAAGATCCCAATGTCCTTTATTTACAAGCGACACATATGTCATCTACAGTTTCTTCCTTAACCGTTTATGATATTGTCAAAGTGAAGATGTCAGACAATTTGATTTGGAAGTTATACACTGATAATTACATACACAATCGTGTACTTGCATACTTGAATCATATGGGTTTTTATGANTTTGGATTTGTTGGGATTTGTGCCATCATCAAAACATTTGAAAGGTGGTCATTTGTCTATGACTGCGCTACACGATCATTGCATGTCTAACCTTGTTAATGATGATAGTTCAGAAGTAGATGTTGTGAAATATACTCGTTGTGTTGCTTTAATGATTATTGGAGGAATATTATTTCCTGACTATCAAGGTGGGTCTGCTAGACTCATTTTTTTGCAACTGCTACGGGATATTGATAACGTAAAGTCTTATAGTTGGGGTATTGCAGTTTTAGCATTTCTATACCGTGAGTTGTGTAACGCAACACGTATAGAGAAGACTACAATGGCTGGATCTTTATATATCCTGCAAGTATAAATAATGTAATGTGATTATTTAATGCAATTTTTTTGTTACTTTTGTTTAACTATTATTATTATTATTATAAGCAGATATGGGCATGGAGCAGGATTAAATGTGTTAACCCCGACCGAGATGGGTTAACATTAGTTGTACATCCCATTGATTCAGATGCTATTATTCCAGTTTTTCCATATGGTGCACGGTAATATTTAAAATATATCGTGGTAATATCATGTATATCTCTTTGATTTTTTGATATGTAATTGTATTTGTTAAATTGTAGGTGAAAATTTGGATTTAGTTATACACATTCGCCCACACATGCTGTAAGAATTATAAGAGATTCCCTAGTTATTCGATTATACCATTGAGAGTAGTCTTCGTCAGTTTGCATCGATCGCCCGTGTCGTACCCCTTTAGCAACATATCTCAACCTACTATTCCACAACTTAATTGAATTTTTATGATAATCTCTCCAATTTGTGTTTCGATTACCAGTTCTCATGATATTATGTAGATCATCATTGTCGAGGGCAGATCCTGGAATTGATCGTCTTCTTCTGAATTGTCGCATCACCCGATTAGGACGATGCATCTTCATGATGTCAAAGCAAATAAGGGGACAAACACATCGCCATATTTTGTTGTTGTATGAATCAATAATCGTCTTTACATCTATGTCATTCTTCTGGTAAACGATCCAATTAAACTGTAAAAAATAGAAATGTTAAAATTTAACATTCATTTAATAAAAAAAACTTTAATATTCATTTAATCAGTATAAAATACTAAACATTCAATAATACCTCATTATTATTCATACGATCTAGATAATCTCTTATAATTCTTACAACATGTGTGAGCGAATGTGTGCAACTAAATCCAATTTTCGACCTACAATTTAACAAATACAGTTACATATCAAAAAATTATAAGAGATATACATGATATTACCATGATATATTTTAAATATTACCGTGCACCATATGGAAAAACTGGAATAATAGCATCTGGATCAATGAGAGGTACAACTAATGTTAACTCATCTCGGTCGGGGTTAAAACATTTAATCTTGCTCTATGCCCATATCTGCTTATAATAATAATAATAATAATAGTTAAACAAAAGTAACAAAAAAATTGTGTTAAATAATCACATTACATTATTTATACATGCAGGATATATAAAGGTCCAGTCATTGTAGTCTTTTCTATATATATTGCGTTACACAACTCAAGGTATAGAAATGCTAAAACTGTACTACCTCAACTATAAGATTTTACGTTATCAATATCCCGTAGCAGTTGCAAAACAATGAGTCTAGCAGACCCTCCTTGATAGTCAGAGAACAATATTCCTCCAATAATCATTAAAGCAACACAACGGATATATTTCACAACATCTACTTCTGAATTATCATCATTAACAAAGTTAGACATGCAATGGTCGTGTAGTGCTATCATAGACAAATGACCCTTTCAAATGTTTTGATGATGGCACAAATCCCAACAAATCCAAATATACGTGTTGTCATTCCTCAACTGTATGTGACACATCTATTCCAGTGACTGCTTCACCATCAATTGTTAGACCCCAAATTATTGAAGCATCTTGTAACGTGACAGTTGCTTCACCACATGTAAAATGAAACGTGTGTGTCTCGCGTCACCAACGTTCAACAAGAGCAGTAATCAAATGTTTATCAAAAACTTGTGAGCCACATTCTAAAACTCAAATGATTCAAGTATGCAAATACACGATTGTGTATATAATTATCAGTGTATAACTTCCAAATCAAATTGTCTGACCTCTTCACTTTGACAATATCATCAACGGGTAAGGAAGAAACGGTAGATGACATATGTGTCGCTTGTAAATAAAGGACACTGGGATCTTCTGGACTTCGATTATCTGTCATTCTGAAATAAGTTTCGATCTTCTAAACTTCGTTTGAAGGTAAGAAAGATGGAGAATTTTGGAACGCTACAGAGAGAAATATTGATTGAAAGAGTATAAAGGAAGGAGAAAGAAGGAGAGAAGAGTGAAAGAGATAAGGTGTGGGAAGAGTCGGCAGCTCCACGTGGAGCGTAGTAGGATGCTTGTCCACGTGGAGTATCCGTGCTTACGAAGCACGGATAATGCTCACGTGGACTAGCATCTGTGCTTCGTAAGCAAAGATTACAGTATTCATACAATTTTTTTTTTTGAATTATTTTTTAAATAAATTTTTTTAAAAAATTATTTATAAAAAAAGCCCTATTGATCGCTTGGAGTTGCGCCCCATTTCTTCCCCATCCAGGTGCCCATGCGGCTGATATTGTGGTTTTAATTGGCAGCTTTAGTGTTCCAGCTGGTTTAAGAGTTGTAGAAGCTGTGATTTCAAGTCGAAAGGCATGTTGTGACTATGTAATGAAAGGTAGTTTTTCTCCATGGTTCTGTATTAATGTGTTCCTGATATACATTCTCTTCATTCTAGGCAGAGTTTTTCCCTGACCTTGGTGCTGTAGTTTTCACTAAAGGAGCCCCCTTTTCCTGAGATATTCTTTGCCTTGGCAAACAGCTTGAACCTTGAACCTTTGGGATTCAGATTTTAAAGGATGAGCCCGTGGAAATATTACATATGCGATCTAGTTGATGCCGAAGAAGAGTTCTCTTTTGGTGTTTCGTGCCTGATATTTATTTATTGTTTACTGTTTTTAGTTTTTTTGCATTGTTGTTTTCCCTTGTTATCAGAAGTTAACTCTTCTCTTTCTCTTTCCAGAAAGCAAAGCTACTCTAGCAAACATCATGGCGAAATAATGTGAGGATGGGTGAGCCCGTGGAAATGATGAAATTCACTAGAGACCAAATACTAAATTTCATTAATATCACAAAGTCACTAGCTGTGGCCTATGTCATGGATCAGGTAGGTTTCTTATGCATGAATATGCCTTATCATCACTATCGTTTTTGTTACGCTGCCTCTTAGAAAATATTACATATGCGATCTAGTTGATGCCGAAGAAGAGTTCTCTTTTAGTGTTTCGTGCTTGTTATTTATTTATTGTTTACTGTTTTTAGTTTTTTTTGCATTGTTGTTTTCCCTTGTTATCAGAAGTTAACTCTTCTCTCTCTCTTTCCAGAAAGCAAAGCTACTCCAGCAAACATCATGACGAAATAATGGGAGGATGGGTGAGCCCGTGGAAATGATGAAATTCGCTAGAGACCAAATAATAAATTTCATTAATATCACAAAGTCAATAGCTGTGGCCTATGTCATGGATCAGGTAGGTTTCTTATGCATGAATATGCCTTATCATCACTATCGTTTTTGTTACGCTGCCTCTTAGAAAATATTACATATGCGATCTAGTTGATGCCGAAGAAGAGTAATCTTTTGGTGTTTCGTGCCAGTTATTTATTTATTGTTTACTGTTTTTAGTTTTTTTATTGTTGTTTTTCCTTGTTATCAGAAGTTAACTCTTCTCTTTCTCTTTCCAGAAAGCAAAGCTACTCCAGCAAACATCATGGCGAAATAATGTGAGCATGGGTGATTTGGTTGAGCCAGTAAGATGTGCTCCTTTTGTATATTTTTATCTTAGGATTTTAAACCTGTCATGATTATCAATATCCTTGTTTCATATATCCGGAGCTCTCTGTCAAGCGTTAGAACTTAGAGCCAGATGTTATCTGTCACATGAGGAGTGAGGTGGGTATGGTCATGGCTATGAAAGACCCTTCCGGAGTTATGTTTGGTCTATTTTTTGAATTATCTTATATGCTGTCTGATTAAATCATGAATACGAGTCTCCAGATTTCTTATGACATCGTCGAAGACATTTTAGTGCAAGCAGACTGTATGAGAGATACTCTTCAACAGCTACAGGATGCTGTCTACATGACAAAGGTGTGATTTCTCTTGGTTTGAACATTTAAGCGCACTTAGTTTTGTCAATATTCACCATCCTTGCTTATTCATCTGAGTTGGTAGCTTTTGTATTTTAGGAAAATATAATTCGTTATAACAATAATGCACTAAAGAATATGCGTCGCTCAGCTGGTGCTCAGCCTGAGTCCATAAGCTCCCAGCTACCCAATAGCCTCTCAACTGAAACGTCCAACAGCACATCACAAGAATCTCATAGGCGATTACCAGTAAGTTTGCCGTCCAAGGACTTGGGGTTTCCCATGCTACCTCTTGCTCTAGCACCTTCACATCATCGTGAAATTAGGTAACCTTGTGTTCAATAATGTTATGGCTTGTTTAGAGATTTTTTTTCCCAGTCCTTCCCTGGCAAGCAACGTGTATGTTGTTACTGTGTGTACTTGTATATGCTTGTGTTGAAGACTTAACTTTTAGACATTCTTCAAAATTAACATGGTTGAAGATTTGATGAAATTAGGATGAGTAGTGGCAGTGTGACATTTTGCAAACCATTTTTTTTTTCGGAAGGAAGTGTATCATTTTTCTCACGAGTAGAATATTTTTCATCAAAGTAAAAATATATATCACGAGTGCTTAAAAAATGCAAGGTAATTTAGAAAACCAAATAACAAAATTGACTTTTCTCTGCAATGAAAATTTCATCTATTCAGTTTACCTGCGCAACTGCAAAGATTATTAAGGAGTGATGTCATGCCAATTCTTGCTTTTCTGTGTTTTTTTTTATTTAGTTTTTTTGCTTATTACGGAGGCACACTGTGTCAGAAAACTCTGCGAAGTCTTTGATGTGTTGGAGGCTTTGATCGTGGCCATAAAAGTACTCCGATAAAACCTTTTGCAAATAAGCCGCAACGATCCGTTGAACTATGTGATCTTTCGAGGTCTTCACAGGTTGCAGTTGATGAACCTGCTTTGCGACAAGCATTGGGCAACTTGATTGAGGGTTCTTTATTGCGCACAGAAATTGGAGGAAAAGTTGAAATTATGTCTACTGAAACACCAGCAGGTGCCCTTATCATCATTGACGATGATGGACTTGATATGCACTATATGGTAATGGTTTTCTTTCTTACCTACTGGTTGAGTAGATCTTCTTGTTCTGTTTGTAAAGTCATTCGCTCGGTATTGCATTCTGTTCTAGCATAAGTATCTTGGCTGGAAACTACTCCTTTAATTTCTTTCAGACACAGATGCATTCACTTGCACCATTTGGAGCAGATCTATTAGCTGGAGATAGAATAGAAGACGATATGAGTTGGAACTTCATTGCTGGGTTGACTGTTGCTCGAGAGATACTGGAGAGTTATGGTTGTGTTGTCCGTGTTATCTCTCCGAGGAATGTGGAGACACCGGTTGAAGCAGGTGGTGCGATGTATGTTGAATGATAGTTTTATGTATCTTAAAACGACAACTCCAGGACTTGACATTATAGAACTGTAGATCACAAACTTACAATCAAAGCCTGTGTTACTTTTCAGACTCAATTGGTTTGAACTCTGCTCATGTACACGCTCACTTGCACACCTATTATAAATTTTCATTTTTTTTTCAGTTTTCGAATCCATTCATGGTTCTGTACCCACCACCGCATGCAATATCATGGCAGAACGCGTGGCCTCGGTTCCTTGCACCTACTCTCAATTCTGATCTCTACTAAATAGTTGAGATAATCGTAAATAAATAGTCATATCTGAGAATGATCGAGTTGCTTTCAGCGATCAAGAACAAGCACAGCAATATCCTTACAGTGTCGCCACTTATCCACACCACCTTCGCCATTGGCTCAAACCCATAAACCAGCGCTTACCTTATATAGTGTACTAACTGGCATCATTTCTAAAAGCAAACAAAGATCTCAGTGAATCATGTCAAGAACATGCTGAGACCATTTCTTCAAGTTGTAATTGGCGCCACAGCCGCGGATCAAGAATCCGAGGAAGAATATTCCGGTGACGACTCGGTGCCCAAAAGAGTCTCCGTTAAATGTTATAGTTCGCGGTGGAGGAACCAGTGTGAAGGTGGTGGTAACAAGTGGGCGGTACAACACTTATCCTCTTTGCCTACTTTGTATATTGTCTAATCAATGCGTGCATTACTTGTCTCTTACAAGGGAGTTAATATCCAAAATAATGAAGACTCTACTTGTGCTCTGATCATTTGTAGGATTGTCAATCCGATAATTCTATTAGATTAATTCAATATTTCGCTTTATAATTGAACGCCTTGGAATTGATCTTAATTGCAAATTTTCAAACTTATTTTATCCACAAGCTATTCATGCAATTCAAGATTTAATGAGATTGACATTTTTGTTACTTTTGTAACCATTAGTTTGATAAATTTATTCGATACAAATACACATTATATTTTATCCCACTCAATCCCTTGTATATTTACACGATTTTACATGGACGCATAGTGTTTTCCAGCCTAGACCAGCGATGCCTCACCATCATTATTTAAATGTATAAACATAATAATAAATTGATAAAAACAAACAAACGACCGAACAAACCAACTAACCAGGACATTATTTTTTAGTTCTTACAAATTATATTTAAGACAATTATTGGCATTTGCATCAATCAATGGACATCCATTTGCTCAACTCAAACTTCTCGTGCTCAAATTCGATGAATTTCTCAGCTTCGGCATCGATACTCTTTCCGCATATAACGATGTTATCATCTTTACGGGTGTTCCAGAAATATCGTCCCTTTGTACCCTTTCCGGCACCTGGCTTGACTACTTGATCACGATCAGGTGCATGAGACTTTGCATGGAGGCTTCGGGTTTCGAAATCGGTAACATTTCTGATCGTTTGTGGCATATGCTCGAGTTCATAAAGATCGTAAGCATCCAAGGGAGAGGTTGGTCTCGCATGGAGCATCAAATTCCTTTTGTTTTCCATCTTTTTATCCTTAGTTTGTGAGGTTTTGTGGGTATCTACGATATATGTAAGATTTGATGGTGATAATTGATACGGACGTTGTTGATGCAAGAACTATTTATATAGTACGTGTGGTTTCTTAACTTGATCGTTAAGATAGAATCTGATTCTCTTTTTGTCAGAAGTGTCAAAAAGAAACACTACGCTAGGTTCTAATCACT
This sequence comes from Primulina huaijiensis, assembly GCF_012295235.1. Taxonomy (NCBI): domain Eukaryota; kingdom Viridiplantae; phylum Streptophyta; class Magnoliopsida; order Lamiales; family Gesneriaceae; genus Primulina; species Primulina huaijiensis. The sequence goes on along the minus strand of NC_133317.1, from coordinate 5,864,292 downwards.
TGAAAACTCAAAAAAGGCTTTCTTTTTTGGATACGAATATTTGGAATTGTCTTTGAATTTGAAAAAATGAGCATAAATATACCCAAGATGTTCACGCAGTACCGGAGTCAAAAATATGGTTCCGTCCAGACAAGAATTTTAAACTCTATAATCTTTTAATATTTTAAATTGATCTAACCGAGCTAGTATCATATTATTCCAAAATTATACAAAATTTATATATAAAGTTTTGTAAAAAAAATTGGGCCACCCCGAGTATACATGCATGTGGTTCCGCCTGTGTGTTCACGTTAATATCTTATAATGAAATGTCACATTAAATGTGTCCACGATCTTCGCGACAGTATCCTCTCCAACAACAAAAAAAGCACGAAAGGTGCAATCCAGGGTAACAACATTCTACATGTGTGGGAAATTATAAGATAGATATGAAAATGTCGATCAAGAATGTTCATAAAACAATTAGTTTATTTTTAAAAATATGTTACGTAAAATACAACTTTCTTTACATTTGGATACGATTATTCTTCAGACCTGCATGTCCTTGTCAAATCCGTGTAGGAATATAGTTAGGCAAATTAATTTGAAAAAATTCGAGTTTGACCAAACCTAATTAGGAAATTTCAAGCTACCTGGAAAGTTCACGTTTCTTGCAAGGGTGGGTTATAGCCCGATACGTACCTCTTGTCGATGGCTTTCATTTTAAATGGTGGAAAAAAAAAATAAAAACAAATCAGACAGTAAAATAACTTTTTTAATGTAAGTTTTTTAATCTCCCATATTTTTAATTTTTTAAATTTGACACGTATAAATTGTCAGACCTCAACGAGAAACATGCTGGTTGTAGATTGAGGCAATTTATTCGAGCAAAGAAATTTTATTCATAATTTTTACTTATTTTTAGATGAGTAGAAATTTTGTTATAATTAAATCTCGAACATGATATAAATTTGAGATCGCGGAATGAGATGTGTCATAAACCGTCAGTAAAAGTTTCGATTTTTTCACGTTTTACACATGGGCTGATTTTTAATACAGCTTTCGAGTAACTTGTAAACCGTCAGCTTTAGTCAACCTGAATATGGTGGAACGAAGAAAGCGCATATATTCTAATATTCGGAGTTTGTCTTTTACACATGCAACCGAAAATATGAAGTTAAAATTAAATAATTTGATTTATTTAGTTTTAATTAAAGAAAAATTACATTTTTATCTCGTAACTAATATATTTTTTAATTCTGGTCATATCTAGGAAGAACAAACGACTACATTCATGTTTAGAACTGAAATTTTCTTTAAACAACAACATTTCTTCATCATCTGTGGTCGGATTTATGTTCTGTAATGTTCCAAGCGAACATTGTTGCTGACTTCTTGAACAGATGACAGCGATGCAGTGGTTTGAGATATGAATGGGTGTGTCTATTTTTGGGAAGATTGGGGAAGATAAATATTTAAGAAAATATTAGAGTTCCAACCATAAAAGGAATGAAATTGAAAAAAATTGCGATTTAGTGTAGAAACTACAACTTCATTCATAACATGAACAAAAATGAAAAATATGTTAATTGTAAGACAAAAAATTTAATTTTCCCTTCTAATCAATACTCCAAAAGATAATCCACTATTAGATAGCATATATAATGTGTGTATAGTTGAAGTTATTGGACCTTAGTCATGGTTATTCATTGTAATGAATCCCAACCAATATTTACAATAAAATTAGAAATAATCTTATATTAAAAACGAGATTATTATAAAAATTCCATATCACGATACACAAAAAATCAATTATAAAGTTTTCGTTCTAGAGATGCCTGATGCTAAAATTGAGGGATTTGGTTTAGACGAAATGACATAATTTGAGAAAGGATTTGATCTATTAATTTCAAAAAACACAAATTTTGGTGAAATTTGAAATCTACTCAAATTATAATTGAAATTACATAACTCGATAAAGTATGCTACTTATGAAACGAGTCGACTCGGTTCATAATTACAGTAAAAAAAATATTATTTTTGACATAAAAATTAATACTTCATAATTTGAATCAGATAAGTATCTCACAAAAATAAAAAATATCAGATCTCACCACGACTGTAAGACAATTGTCACACAAGGTCCACATTACTTTGAAATTAATTGTCTTTATTTCATCAGTGTTTCTAAAAACTTGCCACATTATGTTTGCTCTGAATTTTGAGCCTTGGATACGTGAGATGTAAAAACGGCAATTAATACGAATAAATGCCTAAATTAACTTATAGAAAAAGCAAGTGATTAGCGGAAAAATCGGTGCCGCATGTTGTAATCGAATTAGTGTATGTTACATCAGAAGTGTTTCTTTTTCTATTTCAATATCATTAGATCATGTCGATCCCTCACGTTTATATAGAAATTGATATGTGTATATATATGGATGATCTAAATACTAATATTTAACAGATAAATACTCCAAATCCAACATAGATTAATATGTGGTAACGTGAATCTAATGATTGATATTTGTTCTTGTACATGATCATGGATCTCACGCATTAAGTACAAAACCCACTTTTCTGATCCATTAACGGTTGGAAGCTTAAAGATACTGAATTATCCGACAACTAAAAAAGCATATGGAAATAAAATTCCTTAGTAAGACATGAATCTACTTATGATCGAAATAAATATTTTTGCAAGAAGCAAATTGCAAAAATTGGTAATGGTTTGAACCAAAAACATCGTTACAGATGTATTTGTGTATGTGTGCACAAGTTTAAGAATAAAAAGAAAAGAAAACATTTGTATTTTGTTATGTACCACAATGAGCTGCACATCAGTGTCTCTTCAATGATTACGTTGTCAAGGATATGCCAACCTGTATTATTTCCCACTTTTTTAAAACAAAAATAAAAAAAGGATCTCAACCTATTCCAGGTATCAGATTCCCCAACTACTGTACTTCTTAAGTTTTCATTGTATAACAATATTCATGGTATCTGATCTGGAAATATAGAACCCGTATATCTCATAGGATTCACGTTACACAATGCATCGCATCACATGAAAAATGATCGCATCACATAAAAAAATAATCGAACTAACGTATCTCATAGTGCGAGTTCAAGATGCAAATGAAGCTTTCCTTCTAGCATCTGGAAGCAAACAATTACTGAGTTATTCCTCTGTTTTTGGAGAAGTTGACAAGAATTGCTAACCATCGTAAGAACTACATCGTTAACCATGGAGAGACCCAAACTTTCCATCGGATTACAGAGTTAAGCACGTTTCTCAATATTCATATGATAAAATAATTCCAATCCAAAAAATTTCCTGAAAGAAAGCGATCTTTTTATAGCCTGTCTCCACGTTTGATACAAGATAAATACTATTCAATCACATGAAAATCAACCCTACCAAAAACTTATTTACAAAATCACTCTAAATCCAAGAATGGCATGAATAATTCTGGATATTCATTCAAAAGCAACACACCCAAATTTTCTGTCAATGGGCTCACAATTTGAACCTTGGCGACACTATCGAACACAGTTTCCAGGCAAGAGGAATTTATATCGGTCAGCATTCTCCAAAAGATATGCAGGAAGATGAACAGCCGAGTATGAATGTGGTATAGATCCCATTTTCCCAATGATTTCTTTGAAAGTGTACTCCTCAGGCAGCATATCAAACAAATCATCACCTTTGCAGATTACTCTCTGGATTCTAGTAGGATTCAAGAAATGAGAAAATCTCACCCTATCGACGTGGCTATAAGCTTTCATCTTGAATATGAACTCACGAATGTGTCTAAAGCAAAAGCTACAGTGCCACCCCGCGTCAACCAAAATTTCGTCAGACTGCCTATAGTGAGCATATTTCGTCTTCCCCGACTGATAAATGTGAACCGAAGCTCTCCAGCTACTATCGTCAACGAGAAACTCAAATGAATACAAGTAATTCTTCAAACGAAGATGGAGAATTGGAGGTATTCCATCACACCACCTCAGTAGATTAATTGTGTGTCGACTTGGTATCTCATCGACATCAGACATTATCAACAAATCATCATCTTGAATCCCGGCTTGTTTAAGAAGATAATCTAGTGCAAGTCTCTGATATGCTTCCTCGACAAAAGGGTTCTCTCCTTTCTTAAATCGCCCAGGAACTTGCCCATAGGTTAACCGTGCCTCAAGAAATTTGAACTGGTCTTGGACAGAGGAAAATACATAAGGCTTAGGCAGCCCAGTGAAAGTCGAATTTGACTCGAGCAATACAAACTCGGTTACATAAGGGTACAATTCTTTCCACCGTATCTTGAGGATATCAACCTCATTGTTAAACAACACGGCATCATAAACACGCCTAGGATACTCCCGCATTTCCCAGCCATGAAGTTTACATAGATTCTCCATGGACACATTTTCATGATAGTAGTGAGGTATTTCATGGAAGGACTTCGGTGGAGATTCCCAAAAAGGCCGTAAAAAGTATGTAATCTTCTGGCCATGCACATAAATAATGAAGACACAAGTCGGTACCATCACAAATAGAAAGAGAAAGGCTTTTATATCCAGCCCGCGCAGAATACATTTCAATCTCGACATGCTCAAGGTCCGTCCCGAATCCTGCAGAACCAAAACACAACATATTTAAAACCATATAAAGTATACAAACTCAACTTTCTAATGGAAAAGATGCTTAAAGAAAATCGAAATTTGACGAATTTGATGACAACATGGTGAAGATTGAAGAAAACCATCAACCGTAACTTAAGTATTCACATTGCTGTTATACTTAAATGCAAAAGAAACATCGGGGAACAAAAATGGATCTACAAACATAACAAAATCATAAAAATGGGATCTTGATCTTGAATCCCATGTTTCAGGTTTCTACGCCCAAAATATCATACAAGAGAAATTTGATCGGTAGCACTTGGATCAATCTGTAGTCATATAAACAAAGTAAATTCAACCCTCCAATCCAGCAAGGGCAAACAGAGATTCCTATTTTTAAAATTTTCCGTTGCATTCGCCATTATTTTCCCCAAAAATAAAAAGGAAAGGAGTACCCAGAACTAAAATTCCCGATAAGGGATCAAACCCAAAAACCTCCGGAATCATTATTTTCAGAAAAACCGAGACTCGGACTTTTCTCGATGCAACCCCCAACCCTTCATTTACGCATATAAGTATATTCCAATTAAGAAAAACAAAAAAGGTAATTAAAAAAAAAAAAAAGTTACCTCGTCGCAGGATTTGCCGCATATATCATCTCTCTTCTTGGAACGATAATAAGATCCCCCTTCAGCCATCAAAAAAAAATTCTCCCAAAATAAACTCTAAATTGAAAGATCAAAACAATGCAAATAAATTAAAACCCAATGAAGATCTCTCTCTCGCCACGCTTCAAAATTTATGCAACCGGGGGGTTAGACAAGAGAATCAAACTCATACAAACAACCCAAAGTTTCTGTTTTCCACGACATCAAAGTAAAGACCCAGAAATAACAACGGAAACAGAAATCTTCGTGAATTTGCCTCTCTGGTTGTGAATGGGTGGCAGTTGTAAAGATTACAAGGAAGCCGTTTCTATTGTCTTCTACCCCCCACTTAACACACACATGCCCCCCCATTTCTATATATCTTCGAAGGCTGGGAATATTTCCATCTAGTTGACCAAAACGCCCATCCTTAATTTCATTACAATGTATAACTACATGGGTATTTCGGTCTTTTAGAAAGACGCAATTTGTTTGATAAATATTGGGCTCGGTCCCTAAAACACGTCTATTGACCTGCTCAAGTGTAACATGCGCGTGGATATCCGAAACATTTTAATTTTTTAAAAATCGTTCTAAAAATTAATTAATAATAACAATTAAAAAATTGACATTTATATTCTATTTTTTTTATTGTTTACAATAAATATTACACATATATTATAAATGAGGTGAAGAGCAGATAACACAAAATGAATTGTAAATATCAATTATCTAATAATTAATATTGAGACTATTTATGACAAATAATTTTTATTAACCCTTTCAATCTATATGTTATTACTTGGATAGGTAAAATATAATTTGCCTCCTATAAAATAAATCAAATTACAAAAAAGTTCAAGATTTAAAGAATATGGTTATCTTTACTTCTTTCTTTTTTTACTCTTTTTCTTTTTCTTCATATATCTATTAATAATTAACCTCTAAACAATATTTTCCAAACATGATAATTAATGAAGAAAAAGACAAACCTTCAGCTTTGATTTGATAATAAATATGTTTGGATTATTATAAATAAATAAAAGATAAAAACTTGTGTGAGACGGTCTCACCGGTCATGGTCGTATTTTGTGAAACAGATCTCTTATGTGAGTCATCCATGAAAAAGTATTACTTTTTATGCTTAGAGTATTACTTTTTATTGTGAATATCGGTAGAGTTGAGTTGTCTCACAGATAAATATTCGTGAGACCGTCTCACAAAAGACCTATTCTAAATAAAAAGAATTACCGAATCTGGTAATGGTATTATGTAATAATTATATCATTATAAATATACATAATAAAATTCAGTGGCGGAACCAAATCTGGAAATATATGAAATCACATGTTAGTTATTTTAAAAAAATCAATGGGTATTCATATTCTAAATATGTTAAAAGATTGTTTCAAATCGTCAAAAGTAGTTTTTTTTTTCTTCCGAACATTAATTACAAATCTAGCAAATCAGAATACTATCAATTATGCATATGACTTTTTTTTCACAATTTTCATCAGAAATTTTTTTCCTAGGAGTATCGTATTCATAGGTGATTTAAACTTAAAAGAGAGAATTACATTGATATAAAAATACATTAAAGAATTTGGATAAAATTTCAAATTATTCTTAGATATATATAAATTGGATCTACTATTACACAAAGAAATAATTGTCGTCTAGGATTGTTCAAGTTAGTGGAGTAAGTGAGTACTTAGCCAATAATCATGGTTCAACTCCTCGTACCAACAATTTTTCTTGTTAGCTTGTCTTATAAAGTTTGTCCATGGTTCACCTGCCTAGAGTGATTTTCAGACTACCGCAGTGGTCCGAGAGTATATATTGAAATAAAAATTAACATTTAAAGGGCAAACAAATCCTTAATTAAATACTTCTATATCTTTATGTAAGGGATATATATTTTGGACATTGATTATTGGGAAAATTATGTTTTTTTGTCTTGTAACTAACACATTTTTCAGTTTTGGTCACGTTATTAGTCAATTTGTTGTCTTAGTATACTAACTTGTATTTGTTTTCAATTTACGTTTTTTTTTTTGCCGGAATCCTAGTCGATGACTGACAAATGCTTATTTGACAACCAAACATTCTTACACGGACTAATAAATTGGGAATTTTGGGATTGGGAAGGAAAATTACATATGTGGCATAAGTATCTTTTACATACACCTATTTATAGTCGGACCTCCAGGAGTTCCGCTACATACGATGAGAACACACCTCTTGGACACACAAACTTCGAGCAAATATTACAATTCTCGGATCGTCGCATGCTACAACTTCAATACCGATATTCTTGGCGCCATAAAAAACAGTCGTGTCAATATTTGTCTTGATTGTTCCAATAAGTGGAATGGAATGGTAGCAAATTTGGCTTGAGCATGAAAGATTGACAGGAAGTATGCTGACACTCAAAAGTTTCATTTTTATCTAACTTTCGAAATTAATTAAGTTTTTTTCTTTAAAAAAAATAATTTCATTATATAATTATTAGTAAACCACTTTTTTGTATTAATTTTACTTAATATACGAAATGGTAAAATATATATATTTTTGAGAAAAAAATGAAATGGAAATATATATATATTTTTTAAAAAAAAGTACTTTAATTTTAATATAAAAATGAGAAGTGGTGGTCACTATTTATCTACCTCCAATTTGCCCCTGAACCTATCGGGATTAGTAGAATGATTAACAAAAGCAAAATGTGACTCTAACATGCGTTAGTTGGAGGATAAAATTATGAAATAATTAAAAGATAAATGATAAAGAAAATGATTGAAGTAGAAATATAATATGTAATGATAAAATAATATTATGTTTGGTATGATGGATAAGAATAAGATAATTTAGAATCTTTTAATTATGATATTATAGNAATTTTTTTAAAAAAAATAACCCCACCTGCGCCACTTTGGCACAGGGAAATTTGGCGCAGGGGAGATATCTTGAGTAACTATGGAGATACCTTAAGTAACTATGACAAGAGAACGCCTATCGGAGCTAGAAATTCGAGGTTGAAGGTAAAAAAAAAATTTAGGGGAAAAAATATATTAAGAGAGAATGTGAAAAAAATATAATTAATTTTAGATTCTTAATCAATAAAATTAAAAAAATTGAGGGATTGGTCGTGAATTGAGTAACTAAGAGGAAGCACAAGGCATGATTCATCTTAAATAAAATAAGAGCAGGTCTCTTGTGAGACGATCTCACGAATCTTTATCTGTGAGACGTGTCAACCATACCGATATTTTTAATAAAAAGTAATATTCTTAGCATAAAAAGTAATACTTGTTCATGGATGACCCAAATAAAAGATCTGTCTCACAAAATACGACCCGTGAGACCGTCTCACACAAGTTTTTGTCATAAAATAAAACCCACAAGTTTCATGATGCTGCCCAAAACTAAAGGAAAAAAATATTAAAAGGACTGTAGCTCATAGAACGATACGACTAAGGGTATATCCGACGATGACTTTATCTACTCTATTTCATGAACGTTACTCCCTCTACTATATGGATCAAAACTAAATTTTGGCTTCTGAAACATCGGATCGACCCATGTAAAAATGAATGGACAGGACCAGAAAGTTGCTAGTGATAGGTACCAATTAAGCACATCAATTCTCGCTCTGTCGACGATTAAATAATTAAGACACTTCAAGAATATATATTTTTTAAAATAAAACACCAATCCATTTCAAATTAGGTGGAAATATCCCAATTTCTTGTCTGTATATCCCAATTTCTTGGATGTTCACTACACCAAAAACGGCAAACGAAATCCGTTGTCGTAGCCTTTTTAAAACTGTTGTAACTGAGGGTGTTGTTGAAAGTCCGTTCAACGACAACGGTTTTGTGTAACTGAGAAACCGTCGCATGGTTTAAATTTGCAACGGTTCAGATTTAAACCGTTGCTAAAATTAGTGACGGATTTAAAAAACTGTCGCTAAATTTAGCGACGGATGTTGTAAAACCGTCGCTAAATTTAAACATGCGACGAGTTTTTTTGAAACTGTCGCTAAAATTAGCGACAGTTATCGGAGCATGCACACATGCCAGCTGAAATCGATGTGTTACTTACTACTCGTGTTATACACAAATATAATATATTTAAATAAACATGACTTTGATTTTGTGCTTCATTAGAATACTGAATTGTAAACATCCATGCACACTGTCACCGTGTGGGTGTGAACTGTCAATTTGATCCCCCGAATGGTCACACTCACCTTATTGTAAAATGGGCCACGTAAAAATCCCCACTTTGGTTACATGATTTGCACTCTTCTTTGTTCATCTTTGTGGCTCTATATTTTCCCCATTTTATTTTATTTTTAATTCGATAAATTAGAGTAAAGTAATCGGTCAATTGAGAAGATACGGTTGCTGATTATTTGAAATAATCGATTTTTAAATTTTGCGAATGTGTTTTTAAATATGATTTTTTTTTCCGGCTCGCTCGTGATAAAAGACGACGGAGATTTGATAGTTATATCAATGGCTGATGAAGATATATATGATTAGGAGATTGTGCCGTATTTTTTGGACCATTTTGTATTAAATTCATGACAAATACAATCTTGATCACAAATATCGATTCGTATACTTTGATTATTACAACTACTTCTCAGGGAATAAATAAACGAAAGATCAACATTGTGGCAATGATTGAAGCCAACGACGATTGATGTAGAATATATATAATAATCGTTGCGTAAATATTATCTTATCAAAAATAATCTCAAGAAGAAATCTTCTATTTTTATTATTTCAACCGGAGAAAGAGATTTGTTGCAATTGGTTCTCGAACACAAGACCTAGACCTGAGATATTAAAAAATGTCCTATACTTTTATTATTCTCAATTTGAAACTTCGACGTAACTCATACAATAACTAAAAGAAGGTTGGATATACTCAAGTCCAAGGACGGACCTATGCTTATTCTCAATTCGACGTAACTCATACAGTAACTAAAAAGAGGTTGGATATACTCAAGTCCAAGGACGGACCTATGCTTGGCCCGTTCTAGGCTGTAGCCCAGCCCATTTTTTTTACAAAGATTTATAAAGATTCAAGCCAATTTTAATTTTTTTTTGGTAAATATATATAGAGATTTAAGCACAGTCTAATTTTTTTAAAAAATATTACGAGATTCATGTGTCCATAATATCAAATTCTTTGTACTAGGTATAGAAAAGCTAAAGTTATCGGCCACTTCATTTTTTAATTCTCCCACTTCATTTTTTAATTCTCCCACGTCAGACATTAGTATCTCCACGAGTGCAAGCCACTTCTTTTTTTAAATTTTTTAAGTATTGTTTTTTATGTGGTTAAATTATCCCACAGTCATCGTCTTTTGTACAAAACTTTGTTCAAAGCGTGTGATCTCGTGTCTCTCTAAATATTCTTTATTCAAATTTTATTTTATAATATCAAGTTGATCATTAAAATAAATTATTAGTCTTTTCATTAGTGTGTAAAGTGTCTTCGGCATATATTAATTTGTATAGATTTCATAAATGATAAATGTAATATGAACTTCTAGCAAGTTAATAGAAGAACAATAAAAATACGAGTTATTTACACCAAACAATTCTGTGAAATATCACAAATCCACATTTTTTCCTATGTGAAAATTAAATAGGAATTCTAGACCTTAATTTTTTGTAAATGTTGCATGAGCACTCTCTGCACCATCTGGAAATATGACGTGCTAATGTATTTTGATGATATATCATAGACAAGTTATCAAAACAATCAACGTGTAAAACAATTATAAAGAAAAC